>NW_018408782.1:113850-164527 GCF_002113885.1 Mizuhopecten yessoensis | reverse complement strand
ACACTGTAACATACAGGACACACCAACACTGTAACATACAGGACACACCAACACTGTAACATACAGGACACACAAACACTGTACATACAAGACATACACACACTGTAACATACAGGACATACAAACACTTTAACATACAGGACATACACATACTGTAACATACAGGACACACCAACACTGTAACATACAAGACATACACACACTATAAAATACATGTCTTTTCTCCTTGCCTGTTAAAGGTATACATATTTTATACTTTTAGACACTGAGTTGCCGATACCACTTTGCTGTTCACAGTGAACTGTGAATAAATTGAAGATATATCATCTTAACTATCGCTTATTTCTTTACAAATCTAGGTATTAATGCCTTTTTACATCATCATTAAAATCTGATTTTAACATTAATAGGTGTATGTATCATGTTGTGACAAGTAAAGAGTACGTCACCTTAACCCTAAGTTCCAGCTCTCCACCCCTTTTGTCAAGGTCACAGCTTAAGTTCCAGCTCTCAACCCCTATTGTCAAGGTCACAGCTTAAGTTCCAGCTCTCCACCCCTATTGTCAAGGTCACAGCTCAAGTTCTAGCTCTCCACCCCTATTGTCAAGGTCACAGCTTAAGTTCTAGCTCTCCACCCTTATTGTCAAGGTCACAGATAAAGTTCCAGCTTTCCACCCCTATTGTCAAGGTCACAGCTGAAGTTCCAGCTCTCCAACCCTATTGCAAGGTCACAGCTGAAGTTTCAGCTCTCCACCCCTATTGTCAAGGTCACAGCTTTAGTTCTAGCTCTCCACCCCTATTGTCAAGGTCACAGCTCAAGTTCTAGCTCTGCACCCCTATTGTCAAGGTCACAGCTTAAGTTCCAGCTCTCAACCCCTATTGTCAAGGTCACAGCTTAAGTTCCAGCTCCCCACCCCTATTGTCAAGGTCACAGCTTAAGTTCTAGCTCTCCACCCCTATTGTCAAGGTCACAGCTGAAGTTCCAGCTCTCCAACCCTATTGCAAGGTCACAGCTGAAGTTCCAGCTCTCCACCCCTATTGTCAAGGTCACAGCTGAAGTTCCAGCTCTCCACCACTATTGTCAAGGTCACAGCTTAAGTTCTAGCTCTCCACCCTTATTGTCAAGGTCACAGATAAAGTTCCAGCTCTCCACCCTTATTGTCAAGGTCACAGATAAAGTTCCAGCTATCCACCCCTATTGTCAAGGTCACAGCTGAAGTCCCAGCTCTCCAACCCTATTGCAAGGTCACAGCTGAAGGTCCAGCTCTCCACCCCTATTGTCAAGGTCACAGCTGAAGTTCCAGCTCTCCACCCTATTGTCATAAGACTTTCGACATTCCTTACAGCCCCTCCATTACAATATCATTCAAAAGTGTTGTTACAAAGCTACATCATTGGTATGTTACTCCAATGGTATAACAACATAACAACGTAGCTAGTACAAATGTTTGCTCTAAACATGGTCATGTTAGTATAGCTATTCACTGTACTGTTAACATGCTAATCGCCGTACACTTGAAAATGTATCAACATCTATTCGCTGTACAAAGACGAAAACACATTTAAGTCAATTACATCGTAATGACTACATTTAGACATATGACCATTATATGTTTATCCCAGTCTCATCGACATTTGGCAGTTACGTCTGTTTATTTATCGTATATGTCATACTTTAATAGTTATCTCTTCTTCTTTCTTTGTAAATGATTTTGTACCGGTATTTTGTAGTCATTTTTTCCCCAATATCTTTAGATCACATGAAATTGTTTAACTGTTGTGCTCCTTTATTTCTCTCTACGCTACCAGAAAATACCAGAAATATCGGAAAACTTAACGTGACTTGACTGCCCCCAGTGTCCACGCCCGCTTTGGTACTAGCTATATCTGATGACAGTCTTACAGGCCCACTACATATTTATTATAACTGATAATTGTGGATTCTTCTCATATTTGCTATTACTTTAAATCAATAAGGTAACATCTTTTATATATTTTTTTATAGTGTGCAGCATGTAATTGATTTTTACCTAAGAAGTTATATGTACAACTGAAAAAGTTTGTTTCATTCTCCATCAATACAAGCTTGTCTAAGTTTTTAAAGGGACAACTTGGCGAAGTAATTTTTTTTCAATATCTTGTCGCAAAATTCCTCATGATAATATAGCTATATACAGTTTGCTACTTCTTATGAACAATTAATGTCGAGAAATTGACAAGAGACAATATTCTATTAGTGTTTTTAATCAGTAATGAAGAAATCCTTAATTGTACAACCGTACGTGTCGGGGAATGTCTAGCTAACAACAATGTCCTTCCAGCCGAGGATAGACTGTAAGTTCTCACTTGATTCACACAACTTCTTTGGAATACTAATACAGGTTTATATTCTGAATCAATAGCATCTTCCAAACAATATTTCAATCATCATTTTAATGAGTAAACTTTTGACGTTTAAACCTAATTGATATCGTACTTTGTGCGGTTTGAAATTCTCCCTGCAGTACCCTCTCAGTGCATGCATACTCTACTTTATTAAGTTTCTTTTTATTCAAATCCGACTGTGGACAGAAGTATCTCAGATTGATATATTATGACACTTATAATTCTTGCTTGTAATGTATTGTGTAAATTAAAAGCGACAAGAATGTTTTATATGTGAAATTGGCTACCTGATACTGTGTTGTCGGTCAACAGCGTGGTACTGTACACGTTCACTTTTTACTGAAAGGCCTGGATATTGCGCTTTTTCGGTTGTAGCTGTTTTTTCATCGGCTTCCCAAAAGATAAAACTGACCACACTGGCAGTTGGCTTTCCCAAAAGATAAAACTGCCCACACTGGATGTTGGCTTTCCCAAAAGATAAAACTGACCACACTGGATGTTGGCTTCAGGTCATTATCAACTGTAAACTTTTGTTCGGTATCTACTTGCTTTTAAGGGTGTCATTTGACTATACAGCCCTTTAAACACTGTCAGTCAATACTTTAAACACTGTCAGTCACTGCTTTGAACACTGTCAGTCAATGCTTTAAACACTGTTAGTCAATGCTTTAAACACTGTCAGTCAATGCTTTAAACACTTGTCAGTCAATGCTTTAAACGCTGTCAGTCAATGCTTTGAACACTGTCAGTAAATGCTTTGTCAGTCAATGCTTTAAACACTGTCAGTCAATCCTTTAAACACTGTCAGTCAATGCTTTAAACACTTGTCAGTCAATGCTTTAAACGCTGTCAGTCAATGCTTTAGACACTGTCAGTCAATGCTTGAAACACTGTCAGTCAATACTTTAAACACTGTTAGTCAATGCTTTAAACACTGTCAGTCAATGCTTTAAACACTTGTCAGTCAATGCTTTAAACGCTGTCAGTCAATGCTTTAGACACTGTCAGTCAATGCTTTAAACACTGTTAGTCAATGCTTTAAAAACTGTCAGTCAATGCTTTAGACACTGTCAGTCAATGCTTGAAACACTGTCAGTCAATACTTTAAACACTGTTAGTCAATGCTTTAAACACTGTCAGTCAATGCTTTAAACACTGTTAGTCAATGCTTTAAACACTGCCAGTCAATGCTTTGTCAGTCAATGCTTTAAACACTGTCAGTCAATGCTTTGAACACTGTCAGTAAATGCTTTGTCAGTCAATGCTTTAAACACTGTCATTCAATACTTTAAACACTGTCAGTCAATGCTTTAAACACTTGTCAGTCAATGCTTTAAACGCTGTCAGTCAATGCTTTAGACACTGTCAGTCAATGCTTTAAACACTGTTAGTCAATGCTTTAAACTCTGTCAGTCAATGCTTTAAACACTGTCAGTCAATCCTTTAAACACTGTCAGTCAATGCTTTAAACACTTGTCAGTCAATGCTTTAAACGCTGTCAGTCAATGCTTTAGACACTGTCAGTCAATGCTTTAAACACTGTTAGTCAATGCTTTAAACACTGTCAGTCAATGCTTTAAACACTTGTCAGTCAATGCTTTAAACGCTGTCAGTCAATGCTTTAGACACTGTCAGTCAATGCTTTAAACACTGTTAGTCAATGCTTTAAAAACTGTCAGTCAATGCTTTAGACACTGTCAGTCAATGCTTTAAACACTGTTAGTCAATGCTTTAAACACTGTCAGACAATGCTTTAAACACTGTCAGTCAATACTTTAAACACTGTCAGTCCATGCTTTAAACACTGTCAGTCACTGCTTTGAACACTGTCAGTCAATGCTTTAACCACTGTTAGTCAATGCTTTAAACACTGTCAGACAATGCTTTAAACACTGTCAGTCAATACTTTAAACAATGTCAGTCAATGCTGTAAACACTGTCAGTCACTGCTTTGAACACTGTCAGTCAATGCTTTAACCACTGTTAGTCAATGCTTTAAACACTGTCAGTCAATACTTTAAACACTGTTAGTCAATGCTTTAAACACTGTCAGTCAATACTATAAACACTGTCAGTCAATGCTTTAAACACTGTTAGTCAATGCTTTAAACTCTGTCAGTCAATGCTTTGTCAGTCAATGCTTTAAACAATGTCAGTCAATACTTTAAACACTGTCAGTCAATACTTTGTCAGTCAATGCTTTAAACACTGTCAGTCAATTCTTTAAACACTGTCAGTCACTGCTTTGAACACTGTCAGTCAATGCTTTAACCACTGTTAGTCAATGCTTTAAACACTGTCAGTCAATGCTTTGAACACTGTCAGTAAATGCTTTGTCAGTCAATGCTTTAAACACTGTCAGTCAATGCTTTGTCAGTCAATACTTTAAACACTGTCAGTCAATACTTTAAACAATGTCAGTCAATGCTGTAAACACTGTCAGTCACTGCTTTGAACACTGTCAGTCAATGCTTTAACCACTGTTAGTCAATGCTTTAAACACTGTCAGACAATGCTTTAAACACTGTCAGTCAATACTTTAAACACTGTCAGTCCATGCTTTAAACACTGTCAGTCACTGCTTTGAACACTGTCAGTAAATGCTTTGTCAGTCAATGCTTTAAACACTGTCATTCAATACTTTAAACACTGTCAGTCAATGCTTTAAACACTTGTCAGTCAATGCTTTAAACGCTGTCAGTCAATGCTTTAGACACTGTCAGTCAATGCTTGAAACACTGTCAGTCAATACTTTAAACACTGTCAGTCAATGCTATAAACACTGTCAGTCAAAGCTTTGTCAGTCAATGCTTTAAACAGGTACCCTTAAGGTTTCACAGTGCTTACAGCTGATGTTAGCAATAAACCATTTAATCCTGGGCCTCATTTATCATGCTATGAGCTTAGTTGATAGGATCAGTGTTAAATGATCATGATCACCATGGATACTGAGCTCTTAATTAGCCTGACAGATCAGACAGCTAATGGCCCATAAACAGGGAAACACATAAAAATCATGACAATTTCTTGTTTCAAAAAACTTTGTAGGTTATATCTCTGTTTGGATATGTCATCCTGGTAAAACACTAGTCACTTCCTGCCGACTCGGCTATGGGGAATTTATTTGCAATAGGCTAGCAAGACAGAGGTCCTTGATTCAACCGCAATGGACACATTGCATTGAAAAAATAATTACCTCTATTACAAATACACTTTAATTTCTATCGTAAAATTCTTCGGTGCTTAATAAGAACGTAGCAAAGCTCTTTAATGGTAACACATGCGTGCGCAAACAGAGTTGCTTCCCCTTACTACACCTTGCCTTTAAAAAAATTCGTCCAGAAGTAGACGTCAAGTGGGGAAACAGGAAGTGTATCCTTAAAGCAAAGACAATTGTGTTTCAACCCATACATGAACATCTTCATATAGTGAAAACAATACCCATGTTTTATTACTTATTTATTTAGGTAAAAACTTATATACATTCTGAGTGAAAAAAATCTATCACATAAATTTTGATACTAGCAGGCATGAAACGTCGTTTAGAGATTATCATACTATGACGTCACAAGCACGTCACACTCCATCGGCCTTCATACGTTATTTCCGGCAGGATCAAAAATAACCGGAAAATCTTGGAACTGCGTGCATTTATCTCTTTGTCGGTGCTTCATGACTTTTTTATTTCAGTTTTTGCCACAGGCAACAAAAAGTAAAAACGTGGATGTTTTCTGAAAATCCTTTTTGTCATCAACCATGTTCTATTCAAATTTCTACCGGGAGATGATATTTTCAAAAAGAGACGCATTAAACCAATACAGTAGGTCAACGTTTACATTTATTTTTCATCATCTAAAATTTCATCAGCTTTGATTTCGATTTGTTGTGTATATGAACGAAATAATAAACATGTCTTTACATAATGTATGCATGCATCACCACTCATAAAAGAAACAATGGATAATTCATTTATGTCGAAATCAACAATAATTGTCCAGAAAACGAACCTGAGTTCAACGCCATTTTTTTAGCAACGCATCACTTTTTCACAACACATGCCGATTTATAACTAGTTAAAGACAGAAACTGTTTAATTTTATTTGGCATCATTACCTGTCAAACCTCAGTGACAGTTACAAAACTTGAAATTCAATCCGGTGTTTCAGAATGGAACAGGAAATCAGACTATATATCGATATAACAACAATTTCAGTTACATCAAAGTATTACAATATTTTGGGGTTTTTTGGGGTTTTTTTAACTAACATCTCTATACATTTAGTTTTATAGACTTATCGTCAAATATGTAATATGCACTTTTTTCTATAGCAATTACATAACAGTTTTTCCCCAACTTATTTCAATCATTTTTTTTGTGACCTGACGGAAGCACGCAAAGGATTTAATTCTTAATAAGTGTGGGAGGAAGCCGGAGTATCCAGAGAAAACCTGCGTGGTTGGGCAGGTAACCGGGATTGAATCCGGCCATCTTGGTGAAGACGAGCACGCTATCCAAGCACTCACTACCATATTGCTGTACGATAAGAATTCATTGAAATATCAATTTGGGCCCAGACAGTTTCGGCCAATGATACTGTGGCAAGTTCGGCCCATGTAACACATAAAAAGACGTAAAATTGGCGGTAAAATCTGACGTTGCATGCTTTATAACATCATAATTAAGCTGATTCAAATGGGGCCGAATTTACCTGAATGCCTGTCCGAACTTATCCCATGGCAGGGCTCGTTCGGCCATCCGACAGGGAAAATTAAAGAATGTTCAAAAACGGTGTGCTGCCATACTTCCCAAAACGGACTTTAAAAGGGCTGAATTTGCCCCGATCTCCCCTATTGTTATGTCGGTCTTAATCTCATTAGAGTTTATGTTTTATTGTATTGTTATTCCTCGACTAGCCGACTTTAAATAAATTTTATCTTACCTCATTCTGAAAGCAGTATTATCTCATTCTGAATCAGTAAATATTTATTTATTTTTGCCTTTTCATATTATGTTTTATGTTCACAATCAACCTAATTAAAATATCATTATAACTATACACTGAAGATTTCAATCTTAAATGGTCTTTTCACAGTTATTTTTCATCGTTTAAGAAACTGACGTTTTCATTGTTTATTTCCACTTTCATTTTATCTTTCTCTATAGACAAAATATCATACTCCTATGATTAATAGAAACATTATCAATGTTCTTGTTCATCGTACTGTCTTTTCATATTTACCTTCCTTAAGTAGACTCTCTGCTGCCTCGCGTGATATTTTCCCGTGATACCATCTGCATCTATCATCCTTTTCAGTTTTTTTCTTGTCACGTTCAAGTAAACTTGTCAGTGTTTCTTTTTGTAAACAGATCGAAACATTTGCTATATCTAGTATAGCGTCATTTGCATAGACAGAATCGTATTCGTCGTCGCTGTTGCGATACTCATCTCCACTGACACTCATTGTGCAGTTGGAAATCGCATTCGACTTACTTGTCAATGAACCTCTAACAAACAAACTATATCCTCTTTACTTCCTGGTTAGAATACTTCCATGTTGTGTCATGTGATCATAAACATGATGTACTAGTAATTAATTCATGGAACTCAAAATAATTATATTATGTAGTTTAAACAGCATCAATAAATTACAGTTCCCTACCTGCTATTAATATACTTTAAAACAAAATCAAATTTAATTTAAATACAAAGAAATAATATCGTTGTACTTCATACTTCAAACAAAGATGGCGGACGAAATGGAAGTCGATCGAGAGGCAGCGAAAAAGCCAGAGAAAATGTTTACCCTGAAAAAATGGAACTTAGTTGCTATGTGGAGTTGGGATGTAGAATGCGACACGTGTGCAATCTGTCGGGTACAAGTTATGGGTACGATATCACGACTCCTATTGTAATGTTGCTTAGCCTTTGTTCTGACTAAAGCCACCCCCACCCCCCCACCCCCATGTAATGATGTATGTCACAACACTTGATCAATCATTCAACATTTCTCGTTACAGATGCTTGTCTACGATGCCAGTCTGAGAATAAGCAAGATGATTGTGTTGGTAAGTCAAAGTGTAATTTTTCCTCAGCCCCAATACATACAGACATGCCCCTCATTTGGGTAATGACCCTGCTTTTGACAGTTTTGTTATTCTGTGTTGATGGCATACCGTCAGTTCACAGGGGCACGTTACAAATGTCTGAAATACACACATATGGTATACTGATATGGGTCACAACACACATAAACATACACTTGTGTTGTGACCCATATCAGTATCCCATATGTGTGTATTTCAGACATTTGTACCCTGCCCCTGTGGTCAGTTTGTCATTATATGCCATGAGCTGTACGATTGGAAAGCATCCAAATTGTCAGCAGAGGCAACACAGAGAGACAGTAAGTTCAATTTTTTATTACAGTGCGAGAAAGAAGCATTTCAAATGAAAAAGAAACCCGTTTATATAGTTTTAAATCACAAATATTGACAAAAGTATGTCGATCATTAAAATAAATATTCCTCAAATCAAATACTTATACCGATCTGCTCAGCTCAACATAGAACTGAGTTGTTTGCCGGCGCCCAGGTAGCTGAAGAGGTACAGTGTCTGTTTAGAGTTCAGGAGGTCCTTGTCTATCTGTATTTTTTTCCTCCTGTTAAACTGGTCTGATTCATTGTGCTCAATACTAGAACAGGGTACATTGCAGCCGAAGACCATTGCAAAGGTTTACCATAGAAGTAGTGTTAGGTTTCGACATTAACCAGCCATTAATTCTCCAGCCCGAGACAGATAGATTACAGCAAGGACTGCTATGTAAATATAACATGGGTAGGCCTTTGGACCAAAATTAGCGATGTAATATCATTGGATTATTGAACTAACTAATAAAAGAGTTCCTTTCCAAAAGTACTTAATTGAAATAAAATAAAGTTTGTTCCGCTAGGGTCCTTCCTTTAAATGAGTTGATCAGGATAAGAGTGAGATGTTCAGAATTAACAATGGTGATTTCCTCACCAGTTTAGAGCACTTTGAGCTCATGTCTAAGTGAATAGCTGTATGACCATAGTTTTCTCACATCTTTTGTGCCCAGTCTGTTCAGGGACATAAAAGACTAGTCCGAAATAACTGATTAGCTCACCTGCTCCGACAGGGAAAGTGAGCTAGCTTATGCTATGACTTGGTGTCCTCCATTTGTCCGGCATCAATTTTTCCTTAAAGTAACTTCTTCTGAATAACCAAAAGGCTGAGTTTGTTAAGTGTTTTCTTTCTATTTATGTACATTCTTTCCGGTAGGTGAAGCTATCGAATGTGCGTTTATGAATCAATTTACATATCTGAGCTCATTATCTGAAGTAATAGCTATAGCAATACCTTGCGGCTAAGCATTAGCTAATAGGAGATAATCATTTATTTCAGACTAATAACAGACCTTGTGTATTTAGTTCCTTGATAATGATAAAGCAACTAATAATATAGAACCAGAATCAGGGATTTACCTCTGTGTCCTTATAGTAGGAACAAAGAAACCACTGATCACCTGTCCCTATTACATCATTGGGATCTATCTTCTTGTTGTCGCCCTTGGTACCTCTGGTTATAGATCTGTTCTGTGTCTGGTTGGGGAGTTAGGCTGCAATGTCTAGGGATAACATTCAGTCAAATATGACTATGTTGGATCACTGTGTCTGGTTGGGATGTTATGCTGCAATGTCTAGGGATAACATTCAGTCAAATATGACTATGTTGGATCACTGTGTCTGGTTGGGATGTTATGCTGCAATGTCTAGGGATAACATTCAGTCAAATAGCACTATGTTAGATCTCTGTGTCTGGTTGGGATGTTAGGCTGCAATGTCTAGGGAGAACATTTCAGTCCAATAGCACTATGTTGGATCACTGGGTCTGGTTGGGATGTTAGGCTGCAATGTCTAGGGATAACTTTCAGTCAAATAGGACTATGTTGGATCACTGTGTCTGGTTGGGGTGTTAGGCTGCAATGTCTAGGGATAACATTTCAGTCAAATAGCACTATGTTGGATCACTGTGTCTGGTTGGGATGTTATGCTGCAATGTCTAGGGATAACATTCAGTCAAATAGCACTATGTTAGATCACTGTGTCTGGTTGGGGTGTTAGGCTGCAATGTCTAGGGATAACATTTCAGTCAAATAGGACTATGCTGGATCACTGTGTCTGGTTGGGATGTTAGGCTGCAATGTCTAGGGAGAACATTTCAGTCAAATAGCACTATGTTGGATCACTGTGTCTGGTTAGGATGTTAGGCTGCAATGTCTAGGGATAACATTCAGTCACATAGGACTATGTTGGATCACTGTGTCTGGCTGGGATGTTAGGCTGCAATGTCTAGGGATAACATACAGTCAAATAGGACTATGTTGGATCCCTGTGTCTGGTTGGGATGTTAGGCTGCAATGTCTAGGGAGAACATTTCAGTCCAATAGCACTATGTTGGATCACTGGGTCTGGTTGGGATGTTAGGCTGCAATGTCTAGGGAGAACATTTCAGTCAAATAGCACTATGTTGGATCACTGTGTCTGGTTGGGATGTTATGCTGCAATGTCTAGGGATAACATTTCAGTCAAATAGGACTTTGTTGGATCACTGTGTCTGGTTGGGATGTTAGGTTGCAATGTCTAGGGATAACATTCAGTCAAATAGCACTATGTTAGATCACTGTGTCTGGTTGGGATGTTAGGCTGCAATGTCTACGGATAACATTTCAGTCAAATAGGACTATGTTGGATCCCTGTGTCTGGTTGGGATGTTAGGCTGCAATGTCTACGGATAACATTTCAGTCAAATAGGACTATGTTGGATCACTGGGTCTGGTTGGGATGTTAGGCTGCAATGTCTAGGGATAACTTTCAGTCAAATAAGACTATGTTGGATCACTGTGTCTGGTTGGGATGTTATGCTGCAATGTCTAGGGATAACATTTCAGTCAAATAGCACTATGTTGGATCACTGTGTCTGGTTAGGATGTTAGGCTGCAATGTCTAGGGATAACATTTCGGTCAAATAGGACTATGTTGGATCACTGTGTCTGGCTGGGATGTTAGGCTGCAATGTCTAGGGATAACATTCAGTCAAATAGCACTATGTTAGATCACTGTGTCTGGTTGGGATGTTAGGCTGCAATGTCTAGGGATAACTTTTCAGTTAGGTGGCACATAAAAGTGGCCAATCATCTGTGGACATCGTCTTTAAGAAATCATACGATTTCCACTGTTGCTAGGAAACAAAACTGTAGCAAACAAACTCACATATTTCACCTCTTATAAATAAAGAAATACAAAATTTCAAATTTTATTTTCTATTTGCTTTGCAGTTGTATGGGGAGAATGTAACCATTCATTTCACCTTTGCTGTATGACTTTGTGGGTAAAGCAGAACAAGCGCTGTCCACTGTGCCAACAGGACTGGGAAGTTCAGAGGATCGGCAAGTAGGGTGCTTATGGAACACATGTTTGCGGTAACATTTTATGCGGAGAACATGGTTCACCTGAATACAGACAAGATTGTGGGATAGAAACTGCATGGATTTATTGTGGTACATCAAATGGACAGTGGTCTTGATGTGCTTCAGAAATGTTTGAAGAACTTCAACCACAGACTTGGTGTGCAAGAATGAACATTACAAAACACCTGTTAACTTGCATCTCAAATGAGTGATGAGTACTGGTCTTTTGTTGGTTAGATTATGATTCTTTCATATTTAATTAAATACCAAAGTAAGAAGTTTGAACGCCCATTCCCCCTCGATCCTGCTCAGATGATTTTACAGAAGGGTCTTATAGACGGGAAATTCCGACGGTTCCATCTGTAGACAGAGAAAAAGGTTTTCACTGGTCAACAAAGCAATCCCTCCAAGCATCATTAATCTCAATGGTGTTGGATCAGGATGTTGATTTCATAAGACTGATAATATGCCACTGTTGTAACAGAGGGAAGGTTTTTTTGTATATTGAGATATATATATTGTTAGATCTCATTCAAGCAAAAAGTACAGTACCTGGACAATTCTCTGGGAAAATAAGGTGAATGAGATTACTTCAAGATTTCAAGATAAAATATTTGAAAACTTTACCTTGTAATACAGTTAATGTGTACTTCTAAACAATTAGATGCAGTATATTTATTAATTGTTTACTCCTTTACTTCGATTTTTAATTTGTTTTTAATTGAAGACAACTTCTGGCGTTATGTTAATTTATTTAGACAGGAGATGAAGGCCAGCATAATTTTGTAAGTAAGGTTAATCAGTTGTGAGATGAGAACTATCATTATTTATTAGTTTGATGTAACAGATGGAAGATGTTACAGACGTAATTATTTTTACAATGTCTTGGCTGGGGGTCAAACCCAGAATGCCTGGTTTACTTACCCAATCACCTTGCTTAAACATTTCTGGAATAACAGTTGTTTTCCTTAAAGTAATTGTGAAAGTTCTGTAGAATAATAGAATTATCAAGATTCCTCCGTGGTTCAAATTTCTAGTAAGGTAGCAGGAACCCATTTGACTTCCTTTTCCTTGTATGTTGTAAGCATCGTTTTAATAATTGTGTATATATATCGAGAAATTTATTAAAAAAAAATGTCTAGTTAATTTCTTGTTTTTGTCTGTGATAATCATGAATTCAGTTTTCTTTACCATCACAACCTTATAAGGGCTATTTTTGTGATGTCCAATGTAACGATATCAGCTGGACGATTTCATCTGTAACAATGTCAGCTGGACGATTTCATCTGTAACAAGAGGCCCATGGGTCTAAACGGTCACCTGATATATTTATACAGCCAGTTGATTTTGCTTTTAACATGAACAGAAATGTTATTCAAAGTGACAAAAAACAATAAAACCACCTTATTCAATATCTAGCATACAGATTTAAAACTGAAAAGTATTTGAAACTAGCATCAAACTGTCAACTCAGGGTTATAATTCCAATCAAGTTATTAACATGTAATATTCAAAGTATCATTTGCCATTATAAACCATAGTACATTGTCTTCCCCAGGGGGTAAAAGTGAGACCCTAGGGTCATATCCCTTAAGACCCTTCCATCTATGAAGAGTGTTTGATTCTACCATATCTGGGTCTATGAGAAGAAGATTTTTGAAATTTCAGTCATTTAACCCTTTTTGGCCCCACCCATCAGCCCCTGGGGGTCAGTCAGGGCTCATATGTGCATACTATCAAACTGCTACCTAATACTGATAATGCTAACCTAAATTGAATTATTTCCAATGGAAATTTAACAAATGTTGGTCCAAAATTTAGTCAATTTGGCCCTTTTAGGCCCCTGGGGGCTGGGGACCAAGTCACTGTTTTTGTTGACCTTTGGCCATGGTAGGTTTCTGCAAAACTTCATTGAAATTGGTTCAGGGGTTTTGGAGAAGTCAAAAATGTAAATTGTTTAAGAACGCACGACGGATGCCGCCGAACAAAAGGAGATCTCAATAGGTCACTTGATACTTTGTCTCAGGTGACATAAAAATGTCAGCTGGACCATTTCATCAGTAATAATGTCAGCTGGATGATTTCATCTGTAACGATGTCTAGCAAGAGTCCCATGGGCCTTAACAGTCACCCGAGTCCTACAGTATTAATTTTTGTTGTTGAAATATGAAGTGGAGATAATGATGTCGATCATCCCTACCAAAAATTGGTTAAGTATAACATTAAGTTAAATTTGTCAGGACAATGAGTTGATCAATCCTAGACCAAGTTTCAATTAAATAGGCCTATTAGAACTTGATCTCTAGTTTTAAATAGTTTTTTCCCAAAATGGCAGTCATAACAGCCATATTGGATTTTTGATTGACCTGAAGGGGAAAAAGATATCATTTTGCCAGGAACTTTTAAGTTTGAAATAGTTTTTCAAAATGGCCGGTCATGGAGGCCATATTGGATTTCTGATTGACCCGAAAATAACAACACTTTGTCAGAACCATGAGTCTATCATTCCTACCAAGTTTCAGTTCAATCAGCCCAGTAGAACTTGACATTAAGTTTGAAATAGTTTTTCAAAATGGCCGGTCATGGAGGCCATATTGGATTTCTGATTGACCCGAAAATAACAACACTTGGTCAGGGAGTTTTCGGTAACATTCCCATGAAGTATCAATGAAATCCCTTTGACAGTATTTCAGCTAAAGCTCAGGTGACCTAAAAATGTCAGCTGAACGATTTCATCTGTAATAATGTCAGCTGGACGATTTCATCAGTAAAGATGTAAGCTGGACGATTTCATCAGTAATGATGTCAGCTGGACGATTTCGTCAGTAGCGATGTCAGCTGGACGATTTCATTTGTAATAATGTCAGCTGGACGATTTCATCAGTAAAGATGTAAGCTGGACGATTTCATCAGTAATGATGTCAGCTGGGAGATTTCATCAGTAAAGATGTAAGCTGGACGATTTCTTTAGTAACAATGTCAGCTGGACTTTTTCATCTGTAACTATGTCAACTAGACGATCTCATTTGTAATAATGTAAGCTGGACATTTCATCAGTTAAGATGTAAGCTGGACAATTTCATCGGTAAAGATGTATGCTGGACGATTTCATCGGTAAAGATGTACGCTTGACAATTTCATCGGTAAAGATGTACGCTCGACGATTTCAGCTGGATGATTTCATCTGAACGTTGGTGAAAATCAAAGCATTCGTTTAAGGATGATGGTTTGAAACATTATTACAGGGCATCCATATCCGAGTCTGACAATCTTACCTCATACAGCACAAACACAGGAGAACAGTGCATTCTTTTTTAATCGATGATGAGTTGGTCATGAAACTTTACAGATGTATTACACAATTATAAATGTTAAGTTGCATGATCATCAAATTTACACATATTGTTTACAATTTCTTTAAGAATAATAGTTTTGAATTCTCGACACCCATCATAATGTTTGACTGCATAGCTGCTTGTTATTGTATCACTGACTCCCTGTATTATTTTTTTCCAGTTTTAAATTAAGTTTGAATTGTACAAAATAAAAATAGGTTCATGGCTTACAGACTACTTTACAAATCTACACAAGTTTGTATTTACACAAGTTAGCTGCCAGTACCGAGTGCTGACAAGTTACTGATTAAAACTTGACACTAGAGAAACTAGTCTGGTTGCAACATGGCCACCAATAAAATCCTAATTACAAATATAATTAGAGGTAAACTTTTGCAAACAATTTGAAGCACCTGCATCCAAATTATTACTACATTCTATGTACAGATAGGTATTTACTTCTACAAATATGGGAACACAGGTTTTATCACTGCTTTCCTGTTCAGATTTGTATTCTGTGGAATGTGTGTACCAACAGAATGTCAATGCAAGGCTTTTTTTCCCATCACATTATGATGTACATAAATGTGAATTTTGTTTATTTTGTGCAAAATTGTTTTTTAAACTTTGCATGAAGTAATATATCCAGATCTCAATTTTATTCAAAAGGTTTCATTAATTGTGCCTGCATTACAAGGTATAAACTCAGTTTTCTATTTACTGTCATCACATGAGCAAGGCAAGCCTCATTATTATTTATTAATCTACACAATTTTCCTACCCGACAACATTTTGAAACAGACTCCACTTTAATTGATAATCCAATCCCTTTACTTCAAGACTGTAAAAGTACATTTTAAATCCATTAACATGCAATTACATTGTAATGAATGAATGATTGAGAAATGTAGATAGGCCACTGCTACAGACCTGGCACAGCAGGTGTTACCAAATGCAGCTCTAAATCCTAATAAATGTATTAATATAATATTAATATGGAGGAAAAATAGAAATAAACATAATATTTTTTGTTGATGACTAATGAAAATATGTACTTAGGTTTATGAAATATGTTGACTCAAAAGATATATATGAAAATATGCAGACAAATCAATGGGCTCGCCACACACACACCTGCCGTCGATCAATCATACAAAACTGTAGCTCTTACATTACGAACCCAAACACAATCCTCATTCAACCTTGCACACATCTCTGAACAACTCTTTTTGTCATAACAAATAGCATACATCTCTATTCTGACATACCTTAAATGGTTTTCCTGTACATCAAATAACAAGACATAATTTTCATCCTAAAACAACAAAGCATGTGTATTTAAGAGTGTTTCAAATCACACTAACCCATAGCTATGGACCACTATCAAATTTGTTTAAGTATTGTATACAAATACCTAATTTCAATGAGATCTCTTCAAAAATAACAAGTACCTTTGGATTTTAGGTGAAACCCATGTACACCCAACAAAAGAGAACAATCTAGACAATATTCTGGTACCGACCAGTTAAGCTTTCTTTTAAAGTGTAACTAGTTTTATGATGTAAGTCAGGTCTAGAAGATCTACATACAGTGTGACTTTACATAAAACAAATACAACAATTCAATCAGCACAGCTAAATCCAAATTCTGTCGGCACGAAAAAAGAAGAAGATTATATTCAATATACAAAAAAAAAAAATCACACCTTTAAATGATTACATGGCATATTAAATGCAACTTTCCATGCCTATATAATAATTCAATGTCTGGAAATTGTCACATCTAAATGTTTTATACCTATGTAAAAATGAAGCCAACAACAAGCAAGGGGGAGCAACCAAGCAAACAAGTCAATAATTTAGGCTAACACTACAGGTATGCAATGTACAGTAAAGGATCCCTTGAGCAAACAGTGAAAAAAAACTTGAATGGAACACAATCCAAAACTAGGTCCAAATTTCACAATCCTCTCTGGTTGTCATCTTTAAATAATAAAGTTTGGACTTGCAATTATATATTCCTGGTTCATAGAAAATGTATTTTAGAGTGTACATTAATAATGAGCTAGAAAATCTAAAGACACGACATTAAAATTCCCCATCTACAAAATGTATGTTCAATATGTTCATGTTGATGACATCAAATTGAAGCAAAAAATATAAGAAAATTCAAACGAATTGTTTTCATTTCAGAACCATAAACATACTGTCCTTTAGAAGTTGTACCTTGAGGATTGTGTAAAGGGCTAGGATTAGGCATATGATTGTTAGTCATTGAATTTTAGTCACTTATTTTCGCAAGAAGAGGCCATCACAAAATATCACACACCTTTCAAGTTAAAATACAGCTGCATATCCACATGTACAAGATGAAATCATTTGAAGCTGCATTATCAGAAATATGTATACATGTACAGGGAAATTAAATGACTTGCAAAATGTCTTGAAACTTGCAAGAGTATACGTAACAGGCTTTTGTAAGGACAAGCATTTCTGTACCTAAAACACCCATCAACAGGGTAGCAAATATGACCGATGCCCTCAAACCAATCACAATTAAAGGAGCGAGCCCACATCATTGCAGTTGAAATTGGTCAAGACAAAAGCTGAATTTAGGTGATTTTTTTTATCGTTTAGATGTGGTGTATTACTAATGGGAAAGCTGAAAATAGGTGAAAATATTTATTGCGCAGATGTGGTATTGCTTTTCTCATCTCAATACATGAATCCCCTTACAACGACTTTACATCTAGGTCGGTGTTCACAAAGAGAGAACGGTCTAATTGGAATAAGTTGCATATACATGTAGCTGTATGGTAACAATATGGGAAGCTTTAACCAATTAAAACCAACAACATCAAATAAGATATATACTACGGCTATGAAATTCTGAGCCCGAAAGTTTAACCACACTAACACATCCTTTGAGCACTAGAACACAAATGGTAACATTGAATAATAGCCGAAATCTAAACAAAAATTGACAAATGCTATATTTATGTGGAAATAAACTTAAGATTACTGATGCATAGTGGTAGCCCAATATATTCAGCACCTTTAATAGGCTACGTACCCACCATAAAATAAACTATTTTCCTGTTTTAACAGGTGAGAGTTCTTACGTCACAACAGAAATCAGATTTTATGGCAGATTAATATATAGTCCATTATGAAGAAAGGTCAAACTCTAACGCACGTCACATGTTATTTGGAATCAAAATTTAACAAACAAGTATTTTTAAAATGTTTTGAAATGAAAATATAACCTACAGCTATTCCTTATTGCCCAAAATGTCTTTTTTTGTGCAGAATTAAATAACTAGGATTTTTACTGATGTTGTAATACGCGTACACATGGCCATAAAATGATCTCACTGCTGGCTCTACCGAAACAAATTTCCAAAAAACAAAACCTTAGTGAGTTAGGATATTATTTAACCTTTGATAAAGGACACATATCTCAACAACATACAATGATGCCATCAATGAAAAATGGAATTCTGTTTTTGAACCATATCAAAGATTTTTCAGATTAAATGAAGAGTTTGAAAGCCGAATGTGGGAAAACAGCCCATGGTCCATGCCCATCCAAACCAATGTAGGCTTGAAGTTTCAGCTCATGTGTCTGCTATAGTCCCAGAAATGAAGCACAGCCCTTCTTCAAAATTCCCTACACATACATATATTTGCAGCACACAAGGATTACTTCATTTTGTGACGACCTAATTGAATACTTTCGAAACCTTGAATGTAACAAAATGCTTTGTGTTACAATTTTAACTTCTGACTTTGGTTACTGATATGAAGGGACATGAATTTCCTCGCATATTTTGTAACTTAAAAAGCTTTCAGTAATATATCAATTCAACTCAAATTACCTATTGGGGTTAATTTCAGTGTCAAAATTAAACAAGATCTGTCATAAAAAGAAAATATTTTAATAATATAATGCAATGTGCTGTCGAAGTGTGAAAAAGACAAGGTTTTCTGTGAGAATCACCAAACCAGCAGAGAAATCTTAGGAATGAAGAAATAATTATCTAATTGTCTTATTTTCTAACTACTTTCAACACAAATAAACTTAGAATCGTCCTAAAGCTAACCATCCTAACTGGACAGGTTTGTATACATCAGCATGAGAAAACTTAACATTTGTATCGCAATATATATAACAAGTAACACTTCCAAAGTCTCCCGGCTTCCACAAATTTTCCATAATCATTATTACTGAATTTAACATTTACTTTATCCTCATGTATCGTATCTCAACAGCTGATCTGTTTGGAGTCCAAACACTTTGCAACTAGTGCTGGAATCAATTCCCTAAGGAGATTAGAACATTATTTGCAAATGGGGGGGTTAACTATTAATGTAAAAATAAATCTCTCGCTAAATATTAGTGATCTACACACGTAGTTTACACATAAACATTAAACATACCCCAGTCCTACAAATACATAGGCTGCACACAACTCACTGTTACCAAAACCAACCACACCAACCACACAATATCTGAAGCAATTCTCTTCTCAAGTCCACGATTGTTTGATTTCCCTGGATGTGGGAATACACTAGATCTTTGCATTGAAATATTCACGATAGGGTTAGTCACTAGCAATGACATTATATGCAAGTTATATTCAGTCTATTGCATTGATCGTTTCAATGAAAAAATTAAGATGGCCAAGGAGCCAACAACAGCTTCCACATTTGTTATGTCATCTCGTCGAAAACTTGTCTTAAAAGCATAGCTTCTTCTCCTGGTATGATAAAAAAACATTCCATCCAGATGAGGAAAAATCCTGAGACTATAAGGAAATTGTGTGGCATCTCTTTGTTGTCGCTCCAGCAGAATCATAAACATGCACAAAATGTTTGACCTTGTGCAATACTCCATATGCTGTATTGACCCTTCATAGACACTGCAGTGCCTATAGTGATCGGTTTGTGGCACTGTTTAGCAGTGCCGTTTGTGGCGCCCCCTTGTGTTGACTTGTTCCACACATACTTCACATGTCAATTTATCACAGCTGGTCAATCACTCAGACAGGCAGACCTTGTCCTGGTTACATAACCAACTGGTCCTATGAAGTCGACCTTTGACCTCACTGACCAGTCCATGACTATTTAAATATCTGACCAGTCATCATCAAACACCTATATCTGGGGGGCCCCATCTCCTATGGTCAGTTTAACCAATGGTCAGTCGAAACATTATCTGACCACTCAGTCAGTCTGATAGCGACTCATTGGTCAAAGTGGAAAGCTTTCTCTGCCTATCCCTCTAACTCTAGCTCATATCCACTGGACTGGATCTGTCTGTGTCCGTCTCATCGCTGAAGTCCTCGGACGGTGTCTCTGTCGCAGCACGGGAAGGCATGTCAGAGTACGAGCCCATGCTGGAGTCCCGCGACAATCCTTGACTGGTAGCCATAGCAACCTCCATGTCAACATCTACAGTTTGTGATGACATAGTCACCGACTTATACCTGTAACAGTTCAGGAAAAGGACATTGACGTAATAGTCGAAGTAACAGAGAGTAATCAATGCAGGGCGAATTCAATCATCAGCCATTTATAATTACTATAGTCGGGCTCTTACACCTAATGTGCTTACACATGCTGGTAGCCAAACCTGCGACCCAGTAGTGGAGGGCTAGTGGTAGCGGACTGTCAGGCGCCTTAACCACTAGGCCACCACAGCTCCATGCGACCACTAGTTGTTCTGGTCCAAGGAAATTGGTAGGTCCGCCTTGTTTCTTTACACATGCACAAGTCACATTGTTAGACCATAGTCTCCCTACAGTTGTTGATTGAACTCGCCCTCACTTACATGAAACTTACTTCCATCAATGACCCACTTCCGTCTTATCCAACAAAATCTGTACATACCCTTTTTAAGATTCCTATTACCCTGGAATAAGAGCTATTTGTATTTGATTAAGGCTAAAATGATTCAATTGCTGTTCATAGTATTACATTGCTCTTCAATCCTTACCATTTGCACTAAATATTGTGATATTCATTTTACCCTGGAGAAATAGCCATTTGTATTCAATTTAAATCAAATATTACAATGAATTACTAGCCCCAATGACAGTGAAAGTTTGAGTTAACTTTGATAAAGTACCTGGACTGGTTGTGTGGGGATATCCCCGAGGTGATTGGCCGGATACCACTTGGTCCAGCATTGGCCATACTGCCCTGCGCCAAATCTGTAAACAACACACCTTTATCATTCATTGATGGCCATAAATGAGCTAGCTAGAGAAATGACAAAGTTTTATCGTAGGATGTCTTTATCATGGGGATAAGCTCTGCAAAACACACCCTAATCCAAAATATCAGAGCATCTGACGATTGCCCAAAATTTAGTGAAAATACAATTATTAACGATTCTTCCTAGTGAAAACAATTACTGAGACAAACAGACAAGACAAAAACATTACTCTTCCTACTTTGTAGAAGGGGGTATAATAACTACATATTTATAAATTCATACATTTGCAGTATGATTGGTTTAAGACTGTAAACAGACCTGTACCAGTCACTGCTGTACAGTAAATCAAAATCAACCAAATATCTAAAATTTTACAATTCTAATATGGTAACCTGCTAGAACATGTACCATAAACATAAGGCTCCAGGGACTTGGGCACCATCTTGACAGCCCGCGACAGATCTGGCTGGGCTATCTGACCTTTCTCCAGACCCATGGCCATTCCCATCCTCTTCAGAACCTCAATATCATCATGGATCTCAAACGTGTTATCAAAGTTAAATAAATACTCGTACCTGTGGAAAGTAAAGGTGACATGGTTAATAACAAGTAAAGAATTGTAAGCAAAGCATAAAGCCTCTGTGACATCTTTGAATCAACTTTGGTATCAAAATAGGCAAAGGGCTATAACTGTACTTGTGGATCACAAGTCACATTTCTGCCACAATCTACTATCCAAAGACGTACTCACGAACTATATCTGGCAACTGTATGTGACAGAGTATATATGATATATGCTGTGGACAATGTGATGCACAGTGAACAAAAAATCATTCTATAGTGTACACCAGACCTTTCAGTCTTTTTTTTTTTGCAAATTTCCATTCAGAAAAAGTTCAAACAAATATAAATCTATAAAACTTAAATTATTAACTCCTTTAAAATGTATGAACATATTTCCAGATACTTAATACATAAATTTTATTTGTGTGAATATCAAAATCAGTTTAAAACATATGACCTGTCCCTTATGAAAGCCCCTACTACTTACTTGTCATTGGATATGGAGCAGTCAATGACTGTTTTTTTACTGGTGTTGACAATGATGAAGGGAAGCTGAATGGCGGAGTTAGTGGCAGGACCACCACTACTTTGCTCCCTCACTCGGTTACGTTGTACCAGATTTTTAAAGGCAATTTGCTGTAAATAAACACAAATGCAATGTTTGTCGAAAAGAAACCTTTACAAAGTGTGGACAAAATCTGAATATCTTTAATTTTAATATTTTCTACAGGTTACAATTTTGCTAATTGGTCTTCCAAAATACAGTAAATCAAGTTCCCTTTTTACTGTTGTCATATGATAGCTGTTAAGGCTGTTGGCTGCCAAACTAAATTTCTGCTACAATCCTACAACTACAACATCCTATTGTTCAATATAACAATAAAGTTAAGCCTCATTAATCCATCCACCTTTTGTTGCTAGTTAAAAGTGGCTGAATATTACATATTACAGTTGGAATACTGGGACAAGACAGGTGGTAGATGGATTAATTACAGGTAGCGTGTAGACAGTAGAAGAGATAACGTTATATAAACTTTATTTATTTTACAACGATTATGAAACAAGTGATGTTAACTTATATAAATGTGTGGGAGGAAACCGGAGTTCCCGGATAAACCCACGTGGTCGGGCAGGTGGCCCCATACCTTTTCACATCCAATCGGGGAATCGAACCCCGGCTGCCTTGGTGAAAAGGAAGTGGGCTATCCACTGCACCACCCGACCACCCTAGTACAGTAGAAGAAATGAGGGGGAACATGTACATCAGCTTAGTCATCCGATACCGACATGACAGGGGAGGGGGGGCTATGGTCTACACCCTACCTGTAACCTTTTCGATACTGTGTTTACGATCTCTATCGATAGGCAAAACATCCTGGGTTGAGCGACATAAAATCATACAAAGGGACCAGTCAGTCCTAATATGTTACAACACATCGTTTGTGTACAATGTAAAAAAAATATTTTAACAAATTTCCGAACTGATGAATGTTATTGAAGATATTAATAATCAACATTTTTAAATCTCATATATTGATTTTACATGATGAATTTTAGTGATTTTATCCATCCTACAGACTGTATTATTACTTACTTGTAATATCAACTCCTGTAGCTGCTGTGTTTTGTGTTTAATTCTCTCCATTCGTTTCTGCTTGTCTAACTGTAACACGGAATCGAGGTACATGGTAAAAATACTTAACATCCAGGTTTTCCATCCATAAAATGATCAATTATACAACAACCTCAAGTAAACCGAAAATAATAAATTTAACACTGAACTGCAGGGTGCTATCAACTTCAAACAAATCTGTAGCTAACAACTCAATTCCTTTTTTTTTCTTTTCAACTACAACGAAAATATGTCTACAACCCTGAACTTTGTACTTTCACTTTTGAGCTTTTAATCCCTCACCAAATAGACCCCTAACCAAGCCTCTATCATCCTTTACACCAAGTATCATTCATCCTTGCATTCTGACCTTTCCCCGTTACTTTTGACAACGTCACAGTTGACCTTTCCCCGTTACTTTTGACAACATCACAGTTGACCTTTCCCCGTTACTCTTGACAACATCACAGTTGACCTTTCCCCGTTACTTTTGACAACATCATAGATGACCTTTCCCCGTTACTTTTGACAACGTCACAGTTGACCTTTCCCCGTTACTTTTGACAACATCACAGTTGACCTTTCCTTTATTACCTCAAGATTTTGGCATTCTTGGGCGGAATTTGTGGGTAAGCCGATCCAACGGATTTCCTTTTTCTCTTTGGAGATGATGTTCATGGCCATAAGTACATTCAGGGCATCATAAACTCTTCGTCGGATATTCTTCTGGTCGTATGCCTGCAAAATAAACAGAAAGAGGAATAATGTCAAAGTTAAGTTACTGACCAGACAATTTAGTTCTTTATGAAAAAGTATAAGAGTTCCTCTTCCTAGGCATTCCCCTTCAAAATTTAATAAACTGAAAATGTGATCAAATGACAACTGGTTTAGATTTAGCAAATTGGAAGGTTAAGTAAGGTTGTATTGACCTGGTCAGAGGGTGAAATAAGATTGTTTTTACCTGGTCAGAGGGTGAAGTAAGGTTCCGTGGGTCGCTGAACTCTTGCACCAGCTCATCAGCCACCTCGTTGTATGATGTAACACCTTTCCTCTGCACTTTTTCACACACCTTCATGGAGAAGTGTCGTAGACCTTTTCCTCCTTTCTCACCCTTCTTACCCCTCTTACTGCAAACATCACAAGATTATAGGTACACAAGTCATACAAAATAATTCAAATGTTTTTATTACTAAATTAAATCAAATTGATTACCAATGCAATCCTACGGACTTCAGTTGCAGTAAACACAATCTAACTAGGTTATCATTTTCTAAGGATTGCCACATAATAAATCTGTCAGTTCTTTCATACATTCAATAAGTATTTGTTTTTTCCTTAAGGGAAGGAATACCTGAATGATTGCTTTGATATGTGGCATTTAGCTTTACATTTTCTCTACTCTCAGGATGGTCAATTATTAAGTGTCAACAATTAGTTGAGGGCAAACCCGCATGCTAATGGTAAGTCAGTCAGTTATAAAATGAACTCTTATCATAAAGCCTTTTTATAATTTAGATAAAACAATGTTAGTCAATAAGCTAATTTTGACAAACTCTCATACAAAATTGTGGATAAACTCAATAAGTCGGTCGGACAATTGTAGACAAACTCATCGCAAAGTGAATAATCAGTTATGTATAATAAGCTGTAGACAATCTCCCATCATGAAGCCAATACTATAGATAGTCAGTTGAAAACAAATTACCAGCATCAAGTCAATATATATGACCAGACTTCATCAGATTTGTATACCAAAACAGCCAGGTGAGATGTCGAAACATTTACTCATCAAATTACTCAACTAATTTTGATCTGTTCCTGGCCATGTACCAGTATACCTTATTACTACATTGGTACTAACCCTTCTGCAAATTCTGTTTCTATGGTGATATCTGCCTGGCGTTTGCGCCCCCATAGGGAGTCGACCGGGACCATGGGTGTTCTGGGACTCGTAGCAGCCATGATTACTTGTGGTGATCCTACTGTTCTCTGAGACGTAAAAGGAACAAGTTGATTTTATACTAATGATGCTTTAAAATAGAACGGCCCTTCATCACACTATAACGGCCCTTCATCACACTACAACGGCCCTTCATCACACTACAAGGCCCTTCATCACACTTCAAGGCCCTTCATCACACAACAAGGTCCTTCATCACATTACAAGGCCCTTCATCACACAACAAGGCCCTTCATCACACTACAAGGTTCTTCATCACACAACAAGGCCCTTCATCACACTACAAGGCCCTTCATCACACTACAAGGTTCTTCATCACACTACAAGGCCCTTCATCACACTACAAGGCTCTTCATCACACAACAAGGCCCTTCATCACACTATAACGGCCCTTCATCACACAACAAGGACCTTCATCACACTACAAGGCCTTTCATCACACTACAAGGCCCTTCATCACACAACAAGGTCCTTCATCACATTACAAGGCCCTTCATCATACAACAAGGCCCTTCATCACACTACAAGGCCCTCCATCACACTACAAGGTTCTTCATCACACTACAAGGCTCTTCATCACACTACAAGGCCCTTCATCACACAACAAGGTCCTTCATCACATTACAAGGCCCTTCATCATACAACAAGGCCCTTCATCACACTACAAGGCCCTCCATCACACTACAAGGTTCTTCATCACACTACAAGGCCCTACAAGGTTCTTCATCACACTACAAGGCCCTTCATCACACTACAATGGCCCTTCATCACACTACAAGGCCCTTCATCACTCTACAAGGTTCTTCATCACACAACAAGGCCCTTCATCACACTACAAGGTTCTGCATCACACAACAAGGCCCTTCATCACACTACAAGGCCCTCCATCACACTACAAGGTTCTTCATCACACTACAAGGCCCTACAAGGTTCTTCATCACACTACAAGGCCCTTCATCACACTACAACGGCCCTTCATCACACTACAACGACCCTTCATCACACTACAAGGCCCTTCATCACACAACAAGGCCCTTCATAACACTACAAGGCCCTTCATCACACAACAAGGACCTTCATCACACAACAAGGCCCTTCATCACACTACAAGGTTCTGCATCACACAACAAGGCCCTTCATCACACTACAAGGTTCTGCATCACACAACAAGGCCCTTCATCACACTACAAGGTTCTGCATCACACAACAAGGCCCTTCATCACACTACAAGGCTCTTCATCACACTACAAGGCCCTTCATCACACAACATGGCCCTTCATCACACTACAAGGTTCTTCATCACACAACAAGGCCCTTCATCACACTACAAGGTTCTGCATCACACAACAAGGCCCTTCATCACACTACAAGGTTCTGCATCACACAACAAGGCCCTTCATCACACTACAAGTCCCTTCATCACACTACAAGGCCCTTCATCACACAACAAGGACCTTCATCACACAACAAGGCCCTTCATCACACTACAAGGCCTTTCATCACACTACAAGGCCCTTCATCACACAACAAGGACCTTCATCACACAACAAGGCCCTTCATCACACTACAAGGTTCTGCATCACACAACAAGGCCCTTCATCACACTACAAGGCTCTTCATCACCCAACAAGGCCCTTCATCACACTACAAGGCCCTTCATCACACTACACGGCTAAAGCTCAGGTGACCTAAAAATTCAGTGTTTAATAATCTCACAATCCATGTCAAGAGTTACCTACCTTTGGTAATAGGTGTGACATCTGCTGATCTGCATTTTTATATGGGGACATTTTATTTGGGGAACCAGTGATGGGCACAGCTACCAACCGCAGTGCTGTAATGCAAATCACACAATGTCTTGATAGTGATATCTAATTAGTTCTTTCAATCTTTATAGAAAACTCAGTTACATAAAATCTACCTACTATTTTGACTCTTGTAATAATGTTTTATTCAAAACCATATTTAGATGATTACATTCCTCTTTTTTTTATACTTACGTGGCTTCGAGCTCTGCTCTCGCAACCCAGGTAAATCGCCATTAGCATCAATTATTCCAACCTTCAGAAAAAAAAGATCAATATTACCATATGTACCATGCTATGTTAACCCTGACAGGGTTTGACAACATTTGGCACCTGGAACACACCAGGTCTTACCCTAATTTGATATAAGGTGGTCCTTTTACCTGGCAGACACCAGGTCTTACCCTAATTTGATATAAGGTGGCCCTTTTACCTGGAACACACCAGGTCTTACCCTAATTTGATATAAGGTGGTCCTTTTACCTGAAACACACCAGGTCTTACCCTAATTGGATACAAGGTGGCCCTTTTACCTGGCAGACACCAGGCCTTACCATAGTTTGATATAAGGTGGTCCTTTTTAACTTTTAGGTAGTACAGATCTTGCAGAATAGTGAACTCTTAAGTTTACTTTAAATCTGTAAATTCTGGAGTTTATAAGTTTATATACCATGCTTGCAGGACATGTTTTTGATGTAGTCTATTGTAACCTCATTAACTGTACATCAATGAAACACTGCACGGAAACTAAAACATGACAAACAGGCAGATACAAATTAATATCCCTGCTTTTCTTTGCAATGCGTAGCATTTTTTAAATAATGAAAGTACACAATTCTTTTGAAAAGTGTGGGATAAGAATAAAGAGAGCAACCCAAGAAATTGATAAAATGAAGAGGCAAAAGTGCACTGTTTGATATCAATCCATGTTTGTTTCCTTAAGAAAATCAATGCACAATTTTGATAGTTTTGCTTCAATGGGTAACGAGATGAAGCATCAATTACAAATGTATTGATTAGTTATCATTACATAATAGCCCGATTCTCAAATTTCTATGCTGGCTATAAACAAGTCAAAATATTTACATTTTATACCAGCTGCCAGACAACATCATATAGCCTGACAGCATTGTCATTTGTCCTACCCCTGTATTAATGTATATGTAGCTCTATCATAAATTGTGTACACCATTGTTATTGGGTATCATTTTAGATTGTCAATATCTTACAAACATATCAGAAGATATGGGTGCATGTTTTGTGATATTCAGGCAAGACACCTTCATGTATTAGAGATACTTGTTGACATTTTCTGTAAGTTGAACACACTGAAACTTCCACATTGCAGTATGTCATTAAACGTCTAATAAATCACCAAACATGTATCACATAACTTGTCAGATGGGATATCTCGTCTATACAGTTTGTCCACCAAACCATGATGACCACACAGACTTTGAATCTTTATAAAGACATTGGACAATGGCGAGTACCTGTATCTGAATTTAGCTGTAGGTTGGTATGTGTACACATATAAATATAGGTAGATGAGGCATGCATCCACGGCAATGTCTGAACACTTCAACTCCATATTACCACACATGAAACATTTGTTAAACCATTAATATGACACTGGGTTTTGAAGTTACAGTGAGCCTGACAGATTTGTGCTGAACTATAATACCTCCTGTGAGTGGGTGTAATCCACATGTGTACACACAGTCCTGGTACCTACACACACAGTAACATGAATGTCCCATAATACAGGATATTAAAATTCATTAAAACTACAAGTATTTATATTTTCTATGGCAGTTGCATGACAGTAAATATGGATGTATTACTTAGTGCACAACCTACCCTTAATCGTCCACACTAGTAGGTCTGCCATGTGCTCTCAGTCTACTTTCACAACAAAGGCCTAAACTTAGGCAGCTGGAATTCCACTATAGTCTGTTTCACATTTCATGTAAAGGAATTTTGACCTACTAACCTCAGCTTAACTGCAGTTATTCATAAGCAGTATATAAAATTTTAAAATAGAGTAAAACGGCAATTGGAAGATAATGTCAATTTGAGTCAAATCCCTGATAAACAATTATTATTTTAATTGCTTGCATATCTATTTTTTACAATATTTCAACATGTGTTACATAAAACTAGGCAACTGTGACAGTGCACGTGACAATGCAACATTCACCACCAACAAGTTTCTAAATCAGCATGAATAACCCGAGTTAGAGCTGGAGGAGCATGGTTTATATAATAGACATAAATTCAATCAATCAAACACAAATGAAAGTAAAATGTATGGATCAGATTTATGATCTAAAATCACAATGCATTATCTGCAACAGTACTTACTAAATTTATTTGAAGTTGTACAGACCAAGACAGCTACTGACCAGCTGGACATTGACTGATTTTACCTTAAAATTACCCATTAAGTGGCATCTTAACTAACGAGGCTGAATTGTCTAAATTTTCGTGCATTTTTATATCGTATTTTGCATCCTGGATTGCTTTTTGCCATGTGATTCATAGCAAGCAAATGAAAGATTTCAATTCATTATCAAATCGAGTAGAAAATGACGAAATATAATTCTTATTGGGAATAAAAAAGTATGAACATGTATCTCTAATAAACACGATATTATTCCTGAGTAAACTTTTACTCTGAAAGAATATGCCAGGATGTAAAACATCAAAATTCCTTGTTCTTCTAGTAATAATAATAATTTGAGGTTCTTATATACCGCTTTATCACAACCTTCTGTCAGAATAACACTTGTTTTCAAGAACATCACAGAACAGCTACAACACACATTGAAAAGAGGACTTTGACTCATAGCTGTACACTTAACTTGGGTATTCAAATGTGAAGACGATTCACTAGATTTTTACCTTAAGTTCACCTGGTGTAAATGACCTATTTATGCAAATGAGGGACAGGTGTGAACTGCCTCTTGCTTCAGTTTATTCATGAACAGAGCTTCACGTTAAGACTGGACTGGTGAAAATGTCTTGACGACAGGTACAATGTAATCCTCCCAGCCCCCTACGATATCCTAGTACTGGATGTAGGTACATTCTGGTTATAGGGCAACACTCCTCCCAGCCCCCTACGATATCCTAGTACTGGATGTGGGTACACTCTGGTTATAGGGCAACACTCCTCCCAGCCCCCTACGATATCCTAGTACTGGATGTGGGTACACTCTGGTTATAGGGCAACACTCCTCCCAGCCCCCTACGATATCCTAGTACTGGATGTGGGTACACTCTGGTTATAGGGCAACACTCCTCCCAGCCCCCTACGATATCCTAGTACTGGATGTGGGTACACTCTGGTTATAGGGCAACACTCCTCCCAGCCCCCTACGATATCCTAGTACTGGATGTGGGTACACTCTGGTTATAGGGCAACACTCCTCCCAGCCCCCTACGATATCCTAGTACTGGATGTGGGTACACTCTGGTTATAGGGCAACACTCCTCCCAGCCCCCTACGATATCCTAGTACTGGATGTGGGTACACTCTGGTTATAGGGCAACACTCCTCCCAGCCCCCTACGATATCCTAGTACTGGATGTGGGTACACTCTGGTTATAGGGCAACACTCCTCCCAGCCCCCTACGATATCCTAGTACTGGATGTGGGTACACTCTGGTTATAGGGCAACACTCCTCCCAGCCCCCTACGATATCCTAGTACTGGATGTGGGTACATTCTGGTTATAGGGCAACACTCCTCCCAGCCCCCTACGATATCCTAGTACTGGATGTGGGTACATTCTGGTTATAGGGCAACACTCCTCCCAGCCCCCTACGATATCCTAGTACTGGATGTGGGTACATTCTGGTTATAGGGCAACACTCCTCCCAGCCCCCTACGATATCCTAGTACTGGATGTGGGTACATTCTGGTTATAGGGCAACACTCCTCCCAGCCCCCTACGATATCCTAGTACTGGATGTGGGTACATTCTGGTTATAGGGCAACACTCCTCCCAGCCCCCTACGATATCCTAGTACTGGATGTGGGTACATCCTGGTTATAGGGCAACACTCCTCCCAGCCCCCTACGATATCCTAGTACTGGATGTGGGTACACTCTGGTTATAGGGCAACACTCCTCACACACACACGCTTTCACCCTACTAAAGTACATAAGCTTTTACTAGTGTTTTGACATTCCCTAGCAGGCTTTCAACCTACATGTGAACTCCCCCTCAAAAAGTTAATACCACCCTCCTATATAATATCCAATTTATTGCAATGGAATTTGTCACCCGGCAGTGATAGTCTAGTGTTTATCAATTCCCTAGCAGGCTTTCAACCTACATGTGTACTCCCCCACAAAAAGTTAATACCACCCTCTTGTATCTCTGTTTGATGTAGTGATACCAGACTATTCTACTTGCAAACACATAATGGCATTAATGCACCTGAAGTACATCAGATAGCTAGGAAAAGGTTACATCAAATCAACATTATTCAATATTTTAGCTCAAGTAATTAAAGTTCACACGTTTTACAGATCTGTAACATTTTTCAGAATAATTATTAATGTTACGATCCCTTTGTCTTACAATTGTTATCAAAATGTAAACCATCTGCCCACCTTGATTGAATATCTAACAGGTAAAGGGTGACTATTTAATTAAATATCTAACAGGTAAAGGGTGACTATTTGATTAAATATCTAACAGGTAAAAGGTGACTATTAAATTAAATATCTAACAGATAAAGGGTGACTATTTGATTAAATATCTAACAGGTAAAGGGTGACTATTTGATTAAATATCTAACAGGTAAAGGGTGACTATTTGATTTAATATCTAACAGGTAAAGGGTGACTATTTGATTAAATATCTAACAGGTAAAGGGTGACTATTTAATTAAATATCTAACAGGTAAAGGGTGACTATTTAATTAAATATCTAACAGGTAAAGGGTGACTATTTAATTAAATAAATAACAGGTAAAGGGTGACTATTTAATTAAATATCTAACAGGTAAAGGGTGACTATTTAATTAAATATGAAACAAGTAAAGGGTGACTATTTAATTAAATATGAAACAGGTAAAGGGTGACTATTTAATTAAATATCTAACAGGTAAAGGGTGACTATCTAATTAAATATCTAACAGGTAAAGGGTGACTATTTGATTAAATATCTAACAGGTAAAGGGTGACTATTTAATCAAATATCTATTATTTAAGGTTTAGGGTGGATTTATGTGATTATTTACCTTCCCACTTTTTTTGATTTATTTTTTATTTTTCAAGCATACCATATGTGGCATAATATTCTTTTTATGAAATACTACTAATGGCTAGCCGGTTCAACGTATTAACTGAACAGAGATCAAATTCTACTGTGTTCTCTTACATCATCAACATTGCCAATCTGAAATTTGCATCACCAATCTACAATCACAACAAACATGGTCAACCTCAGCCCCTTCTACTAAATTGTTTATGACAAGGACTCTTACTAGTGAAAACATGCTTCCTTCCTGTTAGAACAAACAAATAGTTGGTTATTTTTGGTGTAATTTATTCAAGATTTTGTGTTCAATTTGCCCAGTTTCAGTACCATACTCAGTCAGCCTATATATATGTATATCCATTTTGGCATGCTATGGGTACAGCATGTTCATGTTTATATCTCAAATGATACAGATATTACTCTTCTATAATTTTCAGTTATTCAAGCTAAACCAAAGGATAATATGTGCACTAGTGTACATGTTGCAACATCAGTTACAATTTCGGTCACAGGGGTTATTTGGGGTGTTACTATATCAAACTAAAGTCAAATCATTTTGAAACCTTCTCGATGTCTAAGTTGCACACAACAATGATTTGTCTTTATTAGTTTTATTTTTACATTAGCCCATAACGCATGCGCAAGACAAACCTGGCTTGTTTTCAACCCTTTTCCTTATTTTTCTCTCTCTTGGCATGGGAGAATTCCAACTATGCCCAAATGTGATTGAGGAAAAGCAGAGAAAATTTTGAAGCCATGATCCATTTTTTTTTAATCTGGTGATCTAGAGATAGTTTAAATTTTAAAAGATGACGGGCCGACTTAGAATTTAGAATTTACACACCATAGAAAATAGGTCTACGAGTTTTAAATTTCATATAGACCTACTGAAATTTTTATAGACAAAACCTTGACCAAAACCTTTACTTTTCACTTGTGTAGTTAGTATTCAATCACATGAAAATAAAGAAAATATGTGTAATAGTAAAGGAAGACAAGTAATTACATTGTATATATATAATTTCACAGGACTTGATCTCTCACTACTATATATAGTTATCATTGAATTTTATGAAATAACTTCATGGAGAAGTAAATGATTCCCATAACCCTACTGTTTTTCGTGGTGATTGTATACGTACATGTCTATGGTTAAGTTGAACACTGGCTGAAAACTTGTATGTACTCTTTCTTGAAAAAAAACAAGAGGCCCTGCCCCATACATCCAGTATCAATTTACTTACATGATATAAATTATTTAAACTGAACGAACATTTAACGATCACCAATAGAAATTCTTCTCCTACTCTTTTTTTTTTCTTCATGGAAATACAAAACAAGAGATCCTAGAGGGATCTTGGCGCCCACCTTTGTACCATCTTCATTAGTTCTTTGTCAGTTGGATCTTTTCTCTTCTTTCCTCTTATCTGTTTGATCGAGTCATGTTAACAGTAAATGCACATTAAGGTAACTTTTGATCTAACCTTAATACTGATGTGTATGAAAGCCAACCTTCAAAGTGAGTTTGTCATTTCACCTACAAGAGGATCAAGAGGAACCTACATATTTGAGAACGATCCCTCAAGTTATTCCTGAGAAATAGTTTTGGGCGAGTAAAAATTCTTGAAGCACTGCCCTAAATGACATATTGGTGGCCCAAATAATTTTGGGAAGAAATATTTCCACAGCATTTAACACAATGCTTCAGCAATGACATAACATGACAATGTTTGTAATATGTAATACAGAATCGAATAAAATGTTATATTTTTAATTCTTCAACCCTAGTTAATACCAGACATTAGGTCTTTAGTATTTCCCAAAGAAATACACAAAACTCGCACCTCAAAGAAGACACCCTGGCCATATTTATAAAGAAAATCTGAAAAAATAATCATCACATTTTCTAAATCACGGACAGTTTGATTCAAATCGAAGTAATGAGAACTGAAAAAATGTACTGCCCTCAATGCAATTACTAGAATTATTATATGCTTGAAAATTTCTCGCAATCTTATTGGTCGGATCCTATAAATGTGACCAGTCCTCAAAAACTCATGTAGACTGGTTATCCGGTGAATATCAATTTCTAAATATAGCCTATATGGAAATTCCCCGGAACTTGTCGTAGCGCATGAGCAGTTAGATCGGAACGCGATCTGTCAGACGACATCAGAAGATGGGTGTTGGCAAACGCTTCACCTCTGTTACATCAAAAAACTTCATAAAAATTGCATGAAGAAAATATGCTGTTAACACAAAAAGGCCACCAAACTCGCAGTGCGTCTTCCATGCTTATCTTAGGTAATATTACCCTAACGATGACCGCGAAATACGATGCCAAACTGTTGGATTCATACCTTGCTAAATTTTACACAGAGAATCTTGAGATTTTTCTTTTAAATCTTATTATGTTGAAGCATATAATAAAACAGTTGTGGGCTTTTGTGCTGGTAAATCGATGCAATATGAACCTTAACAAGAGGCTCAATGGGCCTGAATCGCTCACCTGGTATTAGTATCAACACTTGCAATCTTAAAAGTGGACTAAAATAGCTACAGGCAAAATTTTAGTGTTTTATTCAAATGATTCTATTACAAGATTTCAACATATTTGACCCCTGTGACCTTGAAAATTGGTGAAGATCATTCTTTTGAACAAACTTGGTAACACTTCGTCCAAGCATGAAACTGGCCAAATATCATCATCCTAACCATTTTTGTTATTCAGAAGGATTTTTTTAAATGTTTTACACATATTTGACCCCTATGACATTGAATATAAGTCAAAGTCATTCATTTGAATAAACTTGGTAGCCCTTCATCCCAGCATGTTACTGGCCAAATATCATTACCCTAGGTCTTCTGGTTATCCACATATTTGACCCTGGTGACCTTGAATATAAGTCAAGGTCATTCATTTGAATTAACTTCGAATTCATAGCCCTTCATTTCAGCATATTGCTGGTCAAATATCATCACCCTTGGCCTCTTGGTTAATCAGAAGAAGTTGTTTAAAGGTTTTACACTTATTTGACCCCTGTGATTTTGAACGTAAGTCAAGGTAATTCATTCAAATAAACTTGGTTGTCCTTCATCCCAGCATGATATTGGCCAAAAAACAACACTCTAGGCCTTCTGATTATTCAGGAGAAGTTCTTTTAAAGTTTCAAACATATTTTACCCCCTGTGACTATGAATATAAATCAAGGTTGTTCATTTGACCAAACTTGGTCGCCTTTCATCCCAGCAGGTCCCTGGCCAAATATCATCATCCTGGGCTTTCTGGTTATTCAGGGGAAGTTGTTGAACAAATTTTTTATATTTGACCCTTGTGACCTTGAAAATGGACAAAGGTCATTCATTTGAACAAACTTGGTAGCCCTTCATACCAGCATGCTACTGGCCAATTATCATCAGCCTGGGCCTCTTGGTTATTCAGAAGAAGTTGTTTAAAGTAAAAAAGTTAAAGACGGACGACAGGCACACCACGGCATGAGCTTATTTGGCCCTTCGGGCATGGCAAGCTAAAAAGTAGTTTTAACCTCGGCTTCGCCACCGGCAAGATCACTTTTTCAGGTTCATATCACATCACATTCACAAGCACAAAAGTCCATCATTATTTAATACTGGGAATTTTCCCAACTTTTTCCAATTGGGAACGGTACGTAGCGATATTTGGTACCATTTATGCACTCCCCCCCCCCCCCCCCCAAAAAGATCAAACCATAAACTGTATAATAAGAAAACACAAAGAGCTATCTCCACTTCAATTTATTAAACATACATGAATGTATCGGGACTTTTTCCAGATGAATTGGGAAACGTCCTTGATGTCAATTGTGTAAATCATTGATGTATTGGCTGTTCATTGTGAAAATGTATACATCCACTGGATTTGTCCATAAAAACCAACTTTTAACACTGTTTTTACCACTTGTTGAAGTTTAAATTGTATTCATATTGAAAGAACCAGTTATAATATGGCCTCATTCAGATCATTTCTTCGAAAACCATTCAGGAGGTAAAAAAAAATAATTACATATTCAACTCCCATGATCTTGAAAGTAGGTAAAGGCCAATTATATGAGGTAACCTCTTCGCACTCCATCCCAGGAACCTTCTGCCCAAATATCATGACACTTGGTTTCAAGCTTATCTAGAAGATGTCATTTGAGGAAATAGTTTGCGGACAAGCGACAGACAACTCAACATATCAACTCACCAGCAGTTTGTACCAGTTAACTACATTATGATACTTAGTGTTGTTCCGATTAATCAATTTAGTCGACGTCTGGTTGTTTGTTTCTGAAAATTTATTAATCGATCCTTGTTTTCCATCAATTTCATTTCCAAAATACATATTTTTCAATAATTATAAGGTTCTGTCAACAAACGTATTGTTTTTGCATGAATGTTGTGCGTTATTAGCGAAATTCTCTAATGTCGGGTTTCCCCCGCAAACGAAAGTGAAAGCAGATTTCCGAAAGCGAATATATATAACCTTTAATTACTGAATTTAAGTTAAATTTGATTGATCATTTGTGGATCATCAGTCACTTGATTTGAAGTGATGATCGAGTATGAATTTACAGCTGTCAGATTATCGCTGTTTTCTGAAAAGTACATATGTCCCTCCCTCTATCACGTGACAGTGACATATATCTTAAACCTGGTCAAATACGGAGAAAAAGTATCTCGTAAAACAACGTACATCAAGTTCATGGTAATCATCTGATAAACACCACAGTGGAAATAAGTCTGTGATATTACTGTGTTATCCCGGTAAAATATGTATTGTATTGTCCATGTGATGTACTTTTATGTATTGATGCAATGTTTTACCAAATAAATCTATCTTATCTATAACAATGCCCTACCATCACAGCCTGTGATTCAACCCTGATAGTGTATGTCACACTGCAAGGGGCTGCATTTCTTAATAATCAGCTGACCTATACAAGTCATGCAAGTGTCATCCTGGTAAAATACTAGTCGTTTCCCAGGGGTCATAGCGATTCCTTTGCAAGTATCGCAGAGTAATTTTGTCAATATTACCCAGGTCCATATGTGGGCGCCAATGTCACAGAGGTCATCATATTTTTAAATGCCTCCGCCAAGAGTCAAACCCAGGACATCTGGCTTACTAGTCTTACGCTCTACCGAATGAGCTAAAATTCTCCCTAGCCAAGACGATAGGAAGCGGCTAGTATTTGACACAAGTTTACAATTAAGGACAAAACACCAAACACTTTAACCTACCTCTTTTGCAACAGGTTCAAGTCCGGAGTCTTTATAGAATTTAACAATGTCATCCCTGAATTCTGATCCGTTGGAAGACTTTGTGGGTGTACCTTGCAAGATTTTCACAGGACTTCCTTGAGCTGAAAAAAAAAATCAAACAATTGTAATAATCACAACAATCATTACTGCCCTTTAGATACAGTACGTAATGTACCAGGGCTTTTTCTTATCATTTTGGGGGGAAATGGGGGAAAATTGAAGTAACATTGGACAAACTTATTTTAAAGTGCCGGATATGAAAATATTTGCAGATATTTTCTTCTTTGTAAAATATATCACTGGAAATATGGAGATGGAGAGAGCATAACTGACACAGTTTTTGAACCAAATTGGATACATGTATGGAAAATTACAAAAATTCCCAAGTAGATTTTACTTGTTACAACTACAGGGCTTAAAATGTCTTTTTATTTTGGTGGCCCGATAGACTTCAGGTCAAAAACATCTAGGTTTCAGGCAACTGGATAATCTGGTAGCCTAGGCCAAAATTCCTCCTCACTCAATTAGTCCCTGTTTACAGATTATATTTATATGTAATTATATATACTGCCACCAAAATAGGGAGCATGCAGCATCATAGCCAAATTCAGATCTTAACATCAAGTTTTGCTAAGCTACAATAAATGACAAACAATTGACCAAAGATATGTAATCCTCATAAAACAATAACTTCCATTCCTATACATTTTTTATAATAATCTTTGTAGCAGGACTGGACCAAAATGAAGTTGGTTAGAAATCAAGTCTATGAGTTTGGAGGTTCCAGACTCGCATCTGTGTCACAGTCTGGTCATCACTGTCTGTATATGCATTTGCTGGGATATAGATGTTTCGGTACAGTACTTGGTCATTTTGTCATCAGGATTTTACGGTCCTTTATTAAAACTTTAACAGCCTTATCCAAACATTAATTCAATATTTAATAGAATTTTCGACACGTTGACTAACTATTTTTCTTTGTACTTTGCTTGCTTTTTGTTCATGTGTATGGCTTTTATATCTTTAAATTCTTCAGCATTTTTCATGCTTTAAAAAAATAACGAAAATGTTTTTATAGCTCTAGAAGACCATCTAGTTTGGTTATAAAGCGTTCTCATTCTGGTCTAGATTTAATTGCACCCGCCCCCTGTTACATTTAACTGTATTGTCTCGAGCAATGTTTGGTGTATTTTCACTTTAAAATACTTCGATTCTTCAACTACCCTAAACATGCAGCTTCAGAAAAGTGTACCGGCCGTAAACTGCTTCGTAAAGAGCATGCCGTTCCAGGTCCGAGTTCGCGGAAAAATATCAAACACCATTGTTTACATTTTTGTCGTTAGGTTCACACACTTAAATAAGGCAACAAAATGTGTGAAAATCTGTTTACATGTTACCGTTTCAAAATCAGATGAGCATGCAGAAAACAAAAATCTTCAACTGTGAGAAATACGATCACATTTAACAGCGATCTTCCATCGATTTACAAGAAAAACATGTAAACAAGGGCGACAATTACCATCATCCATCCATAAACTCGCAAGTGTGGTGTTCGAATTGGCCATATCCAGAGGATCGGCACCATTCACTTGTTAAAATAGATATCAGTCTATAGCTCTGTTGATCCTGAACCTCTTATGTGAATCAGAATGGTAGATTTATGTCTTGAGAGTATCGGAATCTTTAAAATCCCAATGACAAAATGGCGTCCATCGAAAGTTCCGATCGAGTCCCTGAACCAATTGGAAATTCCTTCGAACAAGAGAAGATCTCGCCCGTGTTACCCTTCATCTCCGTATCGCTGTTGTATCTCTAGTTCCCATCTCAAAGGCTTATGATGAGATATAACGGGAAATTTGCAAACTCACTGTTGCCGAAGATATGTATTCAGCCTGCAAAACGAGCTTGGCGGCGACAATGACCGAAATGATTTGATTGGCTGGTTGACACACGTGAATGGCAAGTGCGCAAGCGTAGAGAGCTTCAATAAAAACCACACAGCAGAAATTACGGGAAAATGTCACGAGTTATGTATGATTACTGTAGTTTAGATAGGTACGGTATCATCGATATTGTCTTCAATAATTATGAGTGATATATGTTAAAGTTGTTAAAATAATGTTTTCGTATTTAGTTAAACGTAATTTGTGAGTTTTTATTTAGATTGTGTAGAAATTAAGTTGTAACGTTATCACGAGAAAAAAATAAGCCTTCAAACAAAACCGTTATAAAGTTCAGCAATACCAAACCACAGAATTAAATTAGTTCATAATTAAAACATTTAAAATACATATAAAAAATAGCATTTACTCTACCAAGCGCGTCGCTGTGAACTAAACTTACATGTATCACATAATAAGCATGTATTTTATTCAACTGAAAGCAACATTCTCTATACATCCTCGAAATTACAGGGATTGCTCTCACCTACCTTTCCGTACATTTTCCTACGAGGGCTTTACAGGTACAGCAGAAACATAGTTGAAGGCCTATCAATCTTACTAAGATAAAGTTTTCGAGTTTATTTTTAGCTCTGCCCATTTTCGATCTCTTGCTAGGATATCATTTTTTGTTCTCAGCTTTGTTATCAGTTGTCTTTGTCTAAATTCTAATAACGATGAATACGATTCTTTCTCTATATCGAACTATTTTTAACTTTACTGTATATAATAACTTTACTGTATATAATAACTTTACTGTATAGATAAATTCAAATGTAATCAATGTTATGTAATTTATTAAAAAAAACTGTTTCAACTTCCTAGCTATAGGAGTTAAGTTGTTTTTTTAATTTTAAAACAATACTTTCGTTGACCATATTGCACATAAACCTAACTGCCAGCCTGTAGAATAATAGTGAATGTGCTATAATATCGTTACATGATAATTTAAGATTTATACATGTGTAAAAAATGTGCATTGATTAGATTGCCTCACAATTAAGCGTCCTTAAATGACTCTAGCTGTTGATAGGACGTTTAACAATACTAAACCAAACCAAACCTTTACAAGCGTCAACTGTAGGCAATTTCCCTTTAGCTCAGTGGTAGAGCATCGGGCTGGAGAGCCAAGGGATGCGGGTTCGAGTCCAAGCGACGGCACTATCTTGATCACTATTCCTCGTCTTACTACACATGAATGAGAACTTATATTCAGTCTACCGTGTATATCGGTTATCGTCAGAAACAGGTTTATTATGAAACTTTTTAGTGATACTTTCTAGGTGTTGAGCTTTGGTAGGTCCCATATAAAGCAATTTATATTTTTTGTTTGAATGCTATTTGCATTATTTGTCATTTTCTCGTGACACTTTCTTAAGATCAGTCACCAGGTAAAGTCATCCTTACCTGTTGGATACTAGGGATTATCGTGGCTATTATGTGTGTGTGCCCAATCACCCAAGACCAAGGTAGGATTATCCCCCCGTTGGCCTCTGAGTACCTGAAGGTACTAACTTTCTTATTGGAAATAAACAAGCTCATATTTACTTTGGTAATACCGAGACATCATTGAATAATGATTTTCACTTACCAGCAGGTTTTCGGATATATAACAAACTTTCTGAGATCTCGATGTATTTCCAGAGTCAGCAACTTGACATATTGTGTATTCAAGAAACTTGGCGGGCAACAGCAATTCATAGCGAGGAACTGGCAATTCCTGGATACTGTCTTGAGCGTCTAGACCGCCATGATGGCAGTCGGCATGGTGGTGTTGGGACTTATGTTAAAGACACTACCCCTTTCATTAGAAGATCAGATATTGAAATGGCAATTGTCGGGCAATTACACGTATGCTAACCGTAGTTTCCACCTACTTCGCGCCTTTATTCCGGACGTCGGCCATCTTAATTGTAAGACATGTTTTCCCTTTTATTACCGTACGTAATACAGCCTATTGATAGATATTACATTACATGTATTATGCACAATACAATGTCATACAAAGTCAAGTTCATTCCTTTCAAAGACAGTAGGTATATATGACCTAATTTCAAAAGCTTTACACATTTTTTTTTAATAAAAATTATACAGCTCTGTAACATTTTTTTATAGTTTATACATGGATGGCTTGCATCGATAATAAGGGTTTAACGGTTTTTGTCGGAGGAAATCATATTCTTTACATATAAAAACAAAATGATATTCATCTTCTACTTCAGTGGTACATATTGGGCATATACGGTTAGAAACAGCTTGCTTATTGTATCTTCATGTTTCAATTGTTAAACAGTGCGCAGACAAACGAAAACTACAAATGACTTTCTTGAATTTCAATAAAATTGGCTTTGATAAATAACTCTGTAGGCAAACATGGTCTACAAGGTATTGGTACAAGTTACACTTTGAAGAAGATGAAAAAATAGTGAACAGATTTTGCTGAAATATATCATCCAAGCGTTGTTTAGTTTAAACATATTTCATTGACAACATATTGACAAAGGGATTAGTCGGTAAGTTTTTCCAACTTATCAATTGACTTCTCCCGTAATACAGACAAATATAATAATACACAATTGTCACATGATGGTAAGAAAATAAATATGTTATTGATGAATGATATCAGNAGGGGTAGGGGTTGGGGGTTGGGGCGGGTACCAGGAGACAGGACTGGGGTTGGAGGTTGGATAGAGAGGGTTGGGGTTTGTAGTTATGTTCCCAGGAAATGTTGTGCAGCCTTGGCTAGTTTCATATTATCATTTGGTGAGATGTTGGGGTCACCTTTACAAAGAATATCTACGTTTATGTCGCCTTCGTACCATTCTAATTCGGTAATGAGTGTTCTTCGTAAATAAGAATGCAAGCGTTGTTTGACTATAGGAACACAATGTTTTAGTCAACATTTTGCTGGTTTTGCCATATGTCTTCCATACCTAACATGGACAATTCCATGTTTACATTTGCTGCCCAGTTTTTTACAATTTGGATTAGATTCACACCTATTAAAAAAATATTCACAACAACATTGCAGTATACAATTTTGTGTCCTTAATAATTTACACCAGTATTTGAAGATCTGATCACAGATAAAGGGTACCAAGCTTACAATACACCATGGCACTGGGTGTTGACCTCTCTACACCGAGTATATTCTAACTATTATAGTAGCCCATACTACCAACATATGTATCAAAAAGTGACAATAAGTCTAAAATTAAATTGCATGTCTATACATGACTTTCTTAGTCTGAATACTGCTTTACGGCATTTAGCGGCGAATTGTTTCTGTGCTAAATTGAAGTTGCAATTATATTTCAGAATATTACCAAGGTAACAGAACTCGTCAACAACATCAATAATTCACTTTTGTAAATCCATTTCTCATTACAACACATTTCCTGATTTTCTAAATACAAATATTTTAGTTTTATCAATATTAACTGAGGCACTCCACCTGTCGGTGAATCAGATAGAGTATTTAACATTGCCTGTAGGCCTTCTGCACTTTCTGAAAATAACACCATATCATCAGCATACACCAGTAAAAATAGCGATAATTATTGCAATTCTGTAGGTTGAATACCATTTTTTTTTAAATCGTATAACTGCAATCTATAATTTCTTCAAATGACTAAATTAAATCAGTTAGATAGCATGTTCTCGATAAATACTGGAAAAGGTAAAAGGAAGAAGGGGCTCCACGGAAACTTTGTAAACTCAATTTCGCAAACAATTAACTTTTTTAAGTCTTTGATTGAAGCATGATTATATGTTGTGCTTTCGACAAATTCGCATTTAAGATCTGTTCAAGACATGGATGGAGTGTTCACCCCAAAGACCGACTATCTTCTTGTCCTACAAGAGGATTGGGAATGGCCACCGACATAATACAGGTTGCGGATGTTGCGTTTATTCCACCAAACATTCGCCTAGTTCGGATGCGTATGGTTCATTCACCGTGTTATTTCGCACTCGTTCACAAGAGACCGTGTTATTTCGCACTCGTTCACAAGAGACCGTGTTATTTCGCACTCGTTCACAAGATACTGTGTTATTTTGCACTCGTTCACAAGAGACCGTGTTATTTCGCACTCGATCACAAGAGACCGTGTTATTTCGCACTCGTTCACAAGAGACCGTGTTATTTCGCACTCGTTCACAAGAGACCGTGTTATTTCGCACTCGTTCACAAGAGACCGTGTTATTTCGCACTCGTTCACAAGAGACCGTGTTATTTCGCACTCGTTCACAAGAGACCGTGTTATTTCGCACTCGTTCACAAGAGACCGTGTTATTTCGCACTCGTTCACAAGAGACCGTGTTATTTCGCACTCGTTCACAAGAGACCGTGTTATTTCGCACTCGTTCACAAGAGACCGTGTTATTTCGCACTCGTTCACAAGAGACCGTGTTATTTCGCACTCGTTCACAAGAGACCGTGTTATTTCGCACTCGTTCACAAGAGACCGTGTTATTTCGCACTCGTTCACAAGAGACCGTGTTATTTCGCACTCGTTCACAAGAGACCGTGTTATTTCGCACTCGTTCACAAGAGACCGTGTTATTTCGCACTCGTTCACAAGAGACCGTGTTATTTCGCACTCGTTCACAAGAGACCGTGTTATTTCGCACTCGTTCACAAGAGACCGTGTTATTTCGCACTCGTTCACAAGAGACCGTGTTATTTCGCACTCGTTCACAAGAGACCGTGTTATTTCGCACTCGTTCACAAGAGACCGTGTTATTTCGCACTCGTTCACAAGAGACCGTGTTATTTCGCACTCGTTCACAAGAGACCGTGTTATTTCGCACTCGTTCACAAGAGACCGTGTTATTTCGCACTCGTTCACAAGAGACCGTGTTATTTCGCACTCGTTCACAAGAGACCGTGTTATTTCGCACTCGTTCACAAGAGACCGTGTTATTTCGCACTCGTTCACAAGAGACCGTGTTATTTCGCACTCGTTCACAAGAGACCGTGTTATTTCGCACTCGTTCACAAGAGACCGTGTTATTTCGCACTCGTTCACAAGAGACCGTGTTATTTCGCACTCGTTCACAAGAGACCGTGTTATTTCGCACTCGTTCACAAGAGACCGTGTTATTTCGCACTCGTTCACAAGAGACCGTGTTATTTCGCACTCGTTCACAAGAGACCGTGTTATTTCGCACTCGTTCACAAGAGACCGTGTTATTTCGCACTCGTTCACAAGAGACCGTGTTATTTCGCACTCGTTCACAAGAGACCGTGTTATTTCGCACTCGTTCACAAGAGACCGTGTTATTTCGCACTCGTTCACAAGAGACCGTGTTATTTCGCACTCGTTCACAAGAGACCGTGTTATTTCGCACTCGTTCACAAGAGACCGTGTTATTTCGCACTCGTTCACAAGAGACCGTGTTATTTCGCACTCGTTCACAAGAGACCGTGTTATTTCGCACTCGTTCACAAGAGACCGTGTTATTTCGCACTCGTTCACAAGAGACCGTGTTATTTCGCACTCGTTCACAAGAGACCGTGTTATTTCGCACTCGTTCACAAGAGACCGTGTTATTTCGCACTCGTTCACAAGAGACCGTGTTATTTCGCACTCGTTCACAAGAGACCGTGTTATTTCGCACTCGTTCACAAGAGACCGTGTTATTTCGCACTCGTTCACAAGAGACCGTGTTATTTCGCACTCGTTCACAAGAGACCGTGTTATTTCGCACTCGTTCACAAGAGACCGTGTTATTTCGCACTCGTTCACAAGAGACCGTGTTATTTCGCACTCGTTCACAAGAGACCGTGTTATTTCGCACTCGTTCACAAGAGACCGTGTTATTTCGCACTCGTTCACAAGAGACCGTGTTATTTCGCACTCGTTCACAAGAGACCGTGTTATTTCGCACTCGTTCACAAGAGACCGTGTTATTTCGCACTCGTTCACAAGAGACCGTGTTATTTCGCACTCGTTCACAAGAGACCGTGTTATTTCGCACTCGTTCACAAGAGACCGTGTTATTTCGCACTCGTTCACAAGAGACCGTGTTATTTCGCACTCGTTCACAAGAGACCGTGTTATTTCGCACTCGTTCACAAGAGACCGTGTTATTTCGCACTCGTTCACAAGAGACCGTGTTATTTCGCACTCGTTCACAAGAGACCGTGTTATTTCGCACTCGTTCACAAGAGACCGTGTTATTTCGCACTCGTTCACAAGAGACCGTGTTATTTCGCACTCGTTCACAAGAGACCGTGTTATTTCGCACTCGTTCACAAGAGACCGTGTTATTTCGCACTCGTTCACAAGAGACCGTGTTATTTCGCACTCGTTCACAAGAGACCGTGTTATTTCGCACTCGTTCACAAGAGACCGTGTTATTTCGCACTCGTTCACAAGAGACCGTGTTATTTCGCACTCGTTCACAAGAGACCGTGTTATTTCGCACTCGTTCACAAGAGACCGTGTTATTTCGCACTCGTTCACAAGAGACCGTGTTATTTCGCACTCGTTCACAAGAGACCGTGTTATTTCGCACTCGTTCACAAGAGACCGTGTTATTTCGCACTCGTTCACAAGAGACCGTGTTATTTCGCACTCGTTCACAAGAGACCGTGTTATTTCGCACTCGTTCACAAGAGACCGTGTTATTTCGCACTCGTTCACAAGAGACCGTGTTATTTCGCACTCGTTCACAAGAGACCGTGTTATTTCGCACTCGTTCACAAGAGACCGTGTTATTTCGCACTCGTTCACAAGAGACCGTGTTATTTCGCACTCGTTCACAAGAGACCGTGTTATTTCGCACTCGTTCACAAGAGACCGTGTTATTTCGCACTCGTTCACAAGAGACCGTGTTATTTCGCACTCGTTCACAAGAGACCGTGTTATTTCGCACTCGTTCACAAGAGACCGTGTTATTTCGCACTCGTTCACAAGAGACCGTGTTATTTCGCACTCGTTCACAAGAGACCGTGTTATTTCGCACTCGTTCACAAGAGACCGTGTTATTTCGCACTCGTTCACAAGAGACCGTGTTATTTCGCACTCGTTCACATGAGACCTTGTTATTTCGCACTCGTTCACAAGAAACCGTTTTCGAAATTCAATGGTTCCGCAGTCGATATTCTATATCTTCTCTCCTGATTTCGAAGATGACAAGATACGAGGATTTAAAAGAACTGTTCTGCAAAATACAGATACGCCTGTGTGACGGCATCAGGTGTAACCGGTCCTTCCTGCCACAACAAAGAGCCTTCTCAAATGAATCAAAGCTACCATGTTTTAACAAACAAACAAAATTTCTGTGACATAATCATAAACTATCTACGCAATCATGTTGAAACAGATGTAATCTCGAATTTAATCATTAACACATAAAACGACCACGGCTTTCTTCATTGTGTTTTTAAACTATCTTGGTTGATATCTAACCCCCCCCCCCCCCAAAAAAAAGTAAGCATTCGATTCACAAAGTCTATATAAAGTCTTTATAAGATAAATATTTCTTTGTTATTTAATTATATAAAGTCAGCTAATATATGTAAAAGTTCTAAATTTCATGTCAAATTAGTAATTACACGTAATTCCTAACTATGCCAGTGATTACACGTAATTCCTAACTATGCCAGTGATTACACGTAATTCCTAACTATGCCAGTGATTACACGTAATTCCTAACTATGCCAGTGATTACACGTAATTCCTAACTATGCCAGTGATTACACGTAATTCCTAACTATGCCAGTGATTACACGTAATTCCTAACTATGCCAGTGATTACACGTAATTCCTAACTATGCCAGTGATTACACGTAATTCCTAACTATGCCAGTGATTACACGTAATTCCTAACTATGCCAGTGATTACACGTAATTCCTAACTATGCCAGTGATTACACGTAATTCCTAACTATGCCAGTGATTACACGTAATTCCTAACTATGCCAGTGATTACACGTAATTCCTAACTATGCCAGTGATGACCCGTAATTCCTAACTATGCCAGTGATTACACGTAATTCCTAACTATGCCAGTGATTACACATAATTCCTGATCATTTCAATTATTTCACAATTTCCGTTTTACTTGAACATATAAAAAAGTGTTATGAAGAGGATTCACATGCAATTTATTCATTGAATTATTGAACTTGAAAAGTGACTGAGTGACGGCAAGAGTTATATATATTCCTGGCAGAGTCGGCACCAGTTACAACGGTTTTGGTATTATATAACATGCTGACTAGGTGGCACGAGAAGAGGCTACAAGACGTGTAGTCGGACACCGAAGGAAAGAACTGCTAAAATACGATGATGACGGTCCTCTGTCCCGAGGGAAATATACGATATTGGGCCCGTATTGAGAGGTTATTGACCTCCTAACCCTAATTATCAATAAAATTCGGTTACATCACCGTTTGCTAGCTTTAGCTGGTATGTACCACGTGCTATAGTTTTCAAGCAGTCCTCTATGTGCTTTGAAAACGTTAATCTGTCGCCTCAAGCTCTGTCAATGCCACTGGGACCATTAAATTAGTATGGGCCTTTCCTCACCTGCTGGGTCAGCGCATTCAGTTTTCCACGCCAGATTTTCATGCGTTCTACAATTGCCTTGATTTTTCAAGACCTCCCTGGAGTATCGAGGATGACCAGGGGAAGGGCCACACATGTAGAAAGAAACAGAGGAAGCTCAGGAGAGTTGTATATTTACAAATGTTGGAAATTAGTGATTGGAGTGAAAGCTCGGTCAAAAAGAGGCGAGTTTCTTGTGGTTCTGTAGCTCTCAATGGCCTCGTTTTTACTGGTCCATCTTTCCGTGTTCGCGCCAAAACAGTGGTGCTGACTCTGTTCTTGTTATAGAAAGAACGGTAGATATGACGGTCATATCCTGCCTCAGAAATGTCCCCAAGAACAATGAAACCACGATTTTCTATGACTCGGCTGTCTTGATGCAGGACAAGTTTCAGGGTTTCAATCAAATTCTTTCTTGGTTACCTCTGCGATTCACTGTTACTCCCTAGGAACGGAGCAGTATCAAGAACGTAATCTTTTGCTGAAACCGTACTTGGTGATTTTGCATAGTCTTTTTTTCTAACCATAATACATTACCTGGTTCTTTGATATTCTTGGTCACTACTTTGTCCAACATACATTTAGGTCCCGTCTAAAATGACGGTGGTATGATTATCAAAAAAAATAATCTTAGCGTAGATGTTCGATAACATACTCTCTTGGAAATTCACTGGATGCAGTATACAGGGAAGCGACTGTGTAGCATCTACATCTTCAGCAACATTATGGAAGATGCTAGCTACTGACAGTTGACCGATCGAGCTTATTATAGAGATGCCAAAAATGTATCATTTAAAGACAGACAAACCGGTTGAACCGGATACACAAAAGGGACCTTGGTTTGACAAGAAGATAATTTCCTCGATTCGCTCGGCAAGGACACCTTGATCATACTGGAATTTATCATTGTACTATGTTTCTACTGGATAGCTTTCAAGTGACTTATTATTAAAAAGCAATACACGGAATTACCTAAAATTGGACTACAATACAAAGCTAAATTGGACTCTTTCCTCGGGTGGGTGAAGCCTTTGACTCTCCAAAATGGCCTCGAACCTTCGTCGCTCGCACACTGGCCTTTAGCATGGGTAGCGTACACACGAAGACATCACTCCCCACCAATCTTTCAAAATTCATGGTTTCGCCCGAGCATCTTAACACAGACCTCGGTGGGTGGGGTAAAATTTGTGTGCATCCCAAGTTTTTTAAGTAAAAGTATGCAAAACAAAGTTTAGAATTTGGACATGATATTTTGTTAAAAACTGGTTCAATAATGTCATTCGGACAGGCCTACACTAGGACATTGACATCAATTGGTTACTAGTATATCACGGACTTAGATAGCTAATTCCGTGGTTGTAATGCTATATGTGCAATGTGTAAATCAAAGCAAGAGGGCGCTCACCATCCATGCTATGTATGTGCTTTTATTTTCTTATACATGTCGTATATATTAACCTCAAATGAACGTTACCAGGCTGGAGGGACTTGCAGGTAGGGGCTGTCCGGGTTGTTTGACCTCCGTGCTACAAATCGGCCAAAAATGTGTGTCACTTGTGTTTTTATTGCAACAAATGTGTTTCCAGAATGATCTTATGATTAAGTATATCAATATCTCTAGTATTTTATAATTCATATATACTAGATTAGATTAGATTGTTTTATTAACCTCGAGTCACCTGACTCATGGGTATAATACATATATTACAAGATAAGTACAACATGTTATACAATACAATACAGAATAACATATGGACATATGTTAAGAGGAGAGTGACTCTTTACGTACACTTGTTGCCAAATGTAAATATTTTCCAAGATTAAAAAGTTCCTTTACATTATTGGTACTTAATAGTTGAGTTAGTTTAAACACACTCGGACTTAAACGATAATATTTCTTTATGTACTTTAACCTTAGATTTTCATAAAATGGACATTTGAGAATAAAATGAAACTCATCTTCAATGTCGCCTAAATTACATCTAGTACACAGTCGATTATGACGGTTTATATTATTCCGCCTCCCGACCTCAATATTTAAACTGTGAGAGGACAGTCTATAGCGAGTAATTTGACGCTTGAATTTTGATTGGATTGGCTTACGCAAATAAAACTGTAAGTCGACATTGTCTATCAGGTGTTGATATAAATACCCCTTTGAAGAATTTGAAATATTTGTTAACATACTTTGTCGTGAAACATCGAGCAATCTTTGTTCTATAATCTTTGCCGCAATATTAATAGGTAAGTT
>NW_018408782.1:109686-113726 GCF_002113885.1 Mizuhopecten yessoensis | reverse complement strand
TACCTAGATATTTGAATTCATCCACGATATCAATGTTTGTATCTTTATAAGACCACGTTTCATTATTTCGTAAGTTACCACCATTTCTAAAAACAACTATTTTGGTTTTAGATATGTTGACTTCCAGATCCCATGTGTTACAATAATCCTGTAGGGAGTCCAGCATAGATTGGAGACCTTCTGGTGTTTCTGATAGCAGCACCATGTCATCTGCATACATTATCAAAAATAGGTTTATAAGTTGCAGTTCTACACTTGGACAATTGTCTTTTATGAAATTGATCTCAAAATCATTAACATATAAGGAAAATAAAACTGGTGACAGTACTTCGCCCTGTAAAAGTCCAATCTTGTTGCAAAAACTATCACTTAGGACTCCATTATACTTTACACATGATTTAACATTATTATATAGGTCAATCAAAATTTGAAGGAATTTACCTCTGATACCACAATTGATCATTTTACACCATAACTTGCTTCTATTAACAAAATCAAAAGCTTTTTTAAAGTCTACAAAACAGCAGTACAAACGCTTTTTCTTTTTTAGGGACTTATTTATAAGGGTTGTTAAAACAAAAATGGCGTCAGTGGTTGACATTCCAGGTCTGAAACCAAACTGTGCGTCAGTTAGAATACCATACTTTTTTTCCCAATTTAATATTCTGGTATTTAAAACGCCCGTAAAAACTTTTCCAAAACAACTAACTAACGAAATGCCACGATAATTATTGGTGTCATTTAAGTTGCCCTTTTTGTGAATTGGAACAATACAAGCTTTGCACCATGCTTCTGGGAAATGCCCAGACTTAAAAATCACATTGAACAATTTTTCCATACAAGGCAACAAAATATCTTTTCCTTTAATAAAAATTTCATTGATTATTAAGTCCTCACTGCAACTTTTGTTGTTTTTTAGATTGTTTATGACTTTTAATATTTCATCTTTATCAATATCTTTGTCTAATTCATCGTAGATGGCCTCGTCGATATTAGGTTCGCTGTCATCTTCGTCACTATTATTACTCATTGTTAGATTTTTAAAATAAGTATACAAATCTTCGTTTGATAAACTTGAATTTGCCCATTGACTTGATTTGCTTTTAAATAGTTTGTGGAACTTCTTGGGGTTCGATTTTTTTAACATTTCCAGCATGTCACCTTCGTGTCGTTTGTATTGACGTTTCAGCTTTAACTCCATTTTCTTGTAAGAACGTTTCGAAGTGATCAATATGTGATGGTTATCATCAGATTTACAATGATTAAATTCCGACAATGACCGCTTATATATATTATACAGATAAATAGAGTGGACCCACTGTCATCAGAGACGTATAACAATTGTTATATAAACGTCTCTGCTGTCATAAACTGATATATTTTTTTAAGCATGCTATCTTATATAACATACTATAACTTATAGCATATATTCTGGAAACACACACAGGTTTATATTTTAATTTCGCTTACAATAATTTAATATTTATACATGTATTTTATATCTGTGCTAACTAAGTGTCTTAATTATGTATGTTTGTTATGTTTCTCTTAAATGTTACAGCGTTTTTCTTATTTTCATGTTTTATAGTCGACTGTAAAAGCCTTAAACTTAAATTTCACATGACTTGACTTGTGTAGAATTAGAGTCTAAATCTGTAAATGTGGCGTTGAAATCGCACGATAACTATAGATTAAGATTTATTTATGTCATTTCATGTACAAATAAGCATCTACTTTGTCCTATTTTAGCAACGAAACGATCTATAAGTGTTGAATAACAATTACGTAATTCTGATCATCCAGATTACAACTCAACGAATTATTAACGCATATGTATCCTTAATGCACGCACAACCTTGATAAGTCGCTCGGAACACCTCTGTCAACATTAGTGGTGTGATATGTGTCGCCGAGAGATGATAAGTACCTCGGACTTTTAACTCGGGTAAAGTCTCCAACTAAAAGGAGGGTAGGGCGAGTTCACTCTCTGGTCACTATACTGTATCGACACCTTAGCTACTGTGGCGTGCTACCACTAAGTACAAGGAGAATGGTGTAAATTGTGCAGACTGTCTGGAAAAAATAAGTCTAGGTCACCCGTATTTTATCTAAGACGAGGAACGGTAAACACAGGAAGTATTGTGTGCCTGCGCGCGACATATAAAATAATTTCGGATTAGAAACAGGTAAGCATTTCATTTAACCACAGCGGGATGGTGTGGGTTTGGGTTGAAATACGAAAGAAGGGATTTGTTGATTTTTATTCATTGATATTCCTTCTAAATATTTAGGGAAAAAATAAAACGTGTGGATGAACACCAGTAAAAACGGAATGGACAGTGAAATCTGTCTAAACCAACACCACTATAAGGAATGGAACTGACAGTAAGACTTGGCTAGTCAGAGGTTTGGGTTATGTTTATATCAGGCCAGGTTGCATATAATATGGGACATTATTGAATTAGTTAAGGTCCACTTTTGACTTTATATGTGACATACTTATCAATTTGTGAACAGTTTTCCTCACGAATCAAGGTTTGGTTTAGACAGGCTCAATGGTTGGAAAATAAGAGTAACAGTGCATGCTGTATTTTAGGCTAACTTGTGTATTGAGCTTATTCATTCTTGTAAAGAAGTGATCTTTTGATGGGGGATGTTATGTAATAGATATGAACACCTTTATCAGTTGTGTTACAGGTAAACTATATATATATGCCTATTTGATACATACCTGTGTATAAACCTGTGTATGTTACATCTTCCTGTGGTTTTGTATATATATGTGTATATTAATATATCTACCTGTGTACATTGTATTTACCTGTGTAAAATATAGCAACCTATGTATATTGCATCTACATGCGTAAATTATAGCTACCTGTGTTTATTGTATCCATCAGTATATTGTATCTACCTGTGTATGTTGTTAATAGCTGTGTGTATTGTACCTACCTGTGTGTATGATATCTACCTGTAATCTGGTTTTACCTGTTCATTTTATCTACCTGTTTATGATATCCACCTGTATATTGCATATACCTACATGTAAGTTATACCTACCTGTGTGTATGGTATCTACCTGTCTATTGTATCTACCTTTGAGTATTGTACCTAACTGTGTATATTGTATCTACCTGTATAAGCTATACCTACCGGTGTGTATGGTATCTACCTGTGTATTGTATCTACCTGTCTATTGTATCTTCTATGTATATTGTATCTACCTGTATTATTGTATCTACCTGTCTATTGTATCTTCTATGTATATTGTATCTACATGTGTATTGTATCTACTATGTATATTGTATCTACTATGTATATTGTATCTACAATATACATAGTAGATACAATACATAGTAGATAAAATATACATAGTAGATACAACATACAAAGTAGATAAAATATACATAGTAGATACAGTATACAAAGTAGATAAAATATACATAGTAGATACAGTATACATAGTAGATAAAATATACATAGTAGATACAACATACAAAGTAGATAAAATATACATAGTAGATACAAAATACCTAGTAGATACAATAAACATAGTAGATAAAATATCCATAGAAGATAAAATATACATAGTAGGAACAATATACATAGTAGATACAAGATACATAGTAGATACAATATAGATAGTAGATACAATAATACAGGTAGATACGATATACATAGTAGATACAATATACAAAGTAGATAAAACATCCCTAGTAGATACAATATACATAGGAGATACAATAGACAGGTAGATACAATAATACAGGTATCTTCTATGTATATTGTATGTACCTGTATTATTGTATCTACTATCTATATTGTATCTACTATGTATATGTTATCTACTATGTATATTGTACCTACTATGTATATTGTATCTATGTATATTGTATCTACTTTGTATATTGTACCTACTATGTATATTGTACCTACTATGTATATTGTATCTACTAGGTATATTGTATCTACTAGGTATATTTTATCTACTTTGTATATTGTATCTACTATGTATATTGTATCTGCTATGTATATTGTAC
>NW_018408782.1:99564-108106 GCF_002113885.1 Mizuhopecten yessoensis | reverse complement strand
ATGTATATTGTATCTTCTATGTATATTGTATCTACTATGTATATTTTATCTATGTATATTGTATCTATTATGTATATATTGTATCTACTATGTATATTGTATCTACTATGTATATTTTATCTACTATGTATATTGTATCTACTATGTATATTGTATCTACTATGTATATTGTATCTNTGTATCTACTATGTATATTGTATCTATTATGTATATTGATCTACTATGTATTTTGTATCTACTATGTATATTGTATCTACTATGTATATTTTATCTACTTTGTATATTGTATCTACTATGTATATTGTAGATACAATATACATAGATACAATATATACATAGGAGATACAATAAACATAGTAGATACAATATCCCTAGTAGATACAATATACATAGTAGATAAAATATTCATAGTAGATACAATATACCTAGTAGATACAATATACTATGTTTATTGTATCTACTATGTATATATTGTATCTATGTATATTGTATCTACAATATACATAGTAGATACAATATACATAGCAGATAAAATATACATAGTAGATACAATATCCATAGTAATTACAATATACAGGTAGATACAATATACAGGTAGATATAATATACATAGTAGATACAATATACATAGCAGATAAAATATACATAGTAGATACAATATTCCTAGTAGATACAATATACAGGTAGATACAATATACATAGTAGATAAAATATTCATAGTAGATACAATATACCTAGTAGATACAATATACTATGTTTATTGTATCTACTATGTATATATTGTATCTATGTATATTGTATCTACTATGTATATTGTAGATACAATATACATAGATACAATATATACATAGTAGATACAATAAACACAGTAGATACAATATACCTAGTAGATACAATATACTATGTTTATTGTATCTACTATGTATATATTGTATCTACTATGTATATTGTATCACCTGTATATTGTATCTACCTGTATATTGTAATTACTATGGATATTGTATCTACTATGTATATTTTATCTACTTTGTATATTGTATCTACTATGTATATTGTATCTTCTATGTATATTGTATCTACTATGTATATTGTATCTATCATGTATATTGATCTACTATGTATTTTGTATCTACTATGTATATTTTATCTACTATGTATATTGTATCTACTAGGTATATTGTATCTACTATGTTTATTGTATCTACTATGTATATATTGTATCTATGTATATTGTATCTACTATGTATATTGTATCTACTATGTATATTGTATCTACTATGTATATTTTATCTACTAAGTATATTGTTTTTGTATTGACCTGTGTGTACTGTTGCAATACAACATATACATCTGAAATAAATTCAATTCACTTGTTACAGATTCAGCCATGGTGAAGATTTTTGGTATAGAGTTTGCTCCCCTGAGAGTTCCGTTTAAGCGGCGTATAGAGACCCTGGCTGTGGCCCAGTACACCCTATGTTTCCTGTTCCTGGGTTTCAGCTGTCTCTTCGCCAGTGTTTACATCCTCTTCTTCACACAGTACTACTATCTCCTGCTTTTATACCTTGTGTGGATGTATTACGACCGGGATATCGCAGAGCGTGGAGGTCGAAGGTCAGATTGGGTGAGGAGTTGGAGAATCTGGGAACATTTAAAGGACTATTTTCCAGCCAAATTAGTCAAAACAGCTGAATTAAACCCAGAAAAAAATTACATTTTAGGATTTCATCCTCACGGTATTATGAGTACAAGTGCTTTCGTCCATTTCGCCTCGGAAGGTTCTGGCTGGAGCAAAATGTTTCCTGGAATCACTTCATTCCTGTTAGTCCTCAAGGGTCACTTCATGTTTCCAGTGTACAGGGACTACTTAATGTTGTCAGGTAAGTGGTTACCCAGACAGGGACTACTTAATGTTGTCCGGTAAGTTGTTACCCAGACAGGGACTACTTAATGTTTTCAGGTAAGCTGTTAACTAGGCAGGGACTACTTATGTTGTCAGGTAAGTTGTTAACTAGGCAGGGACTACTTTATGTTGTCAGGTAAGTTAACTAGACAGGGACCAATTAATGTTGTCAGGTAAGCTGTTAACCAGATAGAGCCTACTTAATGTTGTCGGGTAAGTTGTTAACCAGGCATGGACTACTTAATGTTGTCAGGTAAGCTGTTAGGGACTACTTAATTTTTCACGTAAGCTGTTAACCAAACAGGGACTACTTAATGTTCAGGGACCAATTAATGTTGTCAGGTAAGCTGTTTACCAAACAGGGACTACTTAATGTTAACAGCTTACCTGAAAAATTAAGTAGTGCCTGTCTGGGTAACAACTTACAGGACAACATTAAGTAGTCCCTGTTTTGTTAACAGCTTACCTGACAACATTAGGTAGTCCCTGTTTGGTTAACAACTTACCTGACAACATTAAAACATTAGGTAGTCCCTGTCTGGTTAACAACTTACCGGACAACATTAAGTAGTCCCTGCCTGGTTAACAACTTACCTGACAACATAAATAGTCCCTGCCTAGTTAACAGCTTACCTGAAAAATTAAGTAGTCCCTGTCCGGTAAGTTGTTACCCAGACAGGGACTACTTAATGTTGTCCGGTAAGTTGTTACCCAGACAGGGACTACTTAATTTTTCAGGTAAGCTGTTAACCAAACAGGGACTACTTAATGTTTTCAGGTAAGCTGTTAACTAGGCAGGGACTACTTATGTTGTCAGGTAAGTTGTTAACTAGGCAGGGACTACTTTATGTTGTCAGGTAAGTTGTTACCCAGACAGGGACTACTTAATGTTGTCAGGTAAGCTGTTAACCAGACAGGGACAACTTAATGTTGTCAGGTAAGTTGTTAACTAGGCAGGGACTACTTTATGTTGTCAGGTAAGTTGTTACCCAGACAGGGGCTACTTAATGTTGTCAGGTAAACTGTTAACCAAACAGGGACTACTTAATGTTTTCAGGTAAGCTGTTAACCAGACAGGGACAACTTAATGTTGTCAGGTAAGTAGTCCCTGCCTAGTTAACAACTTCCCTGACAACATTAAGTAGTCCCTGTTTGGTTGTCAGGTAAGCTGTTAACCAAACAGGGACTACTTAATGTTGTCAGTTAAGTTGTTAACTAGGCAGGGACTACTTAATGTTGTCGGGTAAGTTGTTAACCAGACAGGGACTACCTAATGTTGTCAAGTAAGTTGTTAACCAGACAGGGACTACTTAATGTTGTCGGGTAAGTTGATAACGAGACAGGGACTACTTAATGTTGTCAGTTAAGTTGTTAACCAGACAGGGACTACATCATGTTGTCAGGTAAGTTGTTAACTAGGCAGGGACTACATCATGTTTTCAGGTAGTTTGGTTAACAAACCGGGACTACTTAATGTTGTCAGGTAAGCTGTTAACCAAACAGGGACTACTTAATGTTGTCAGGTAGTTTGGTTAGCAGACAGGGACTACTTAATGTTGTAAGGTAAGCTGTTAACCAGACAGGGACTACTTAATATTGTCAGGTAAGTTGTTAACCAGACAGGAACTACATCATGTTTTCAGGTAGTTTGGTTACCAAACAGGGACTACTTAATGTTGTCAGGTAAGTTGTTAACCAGACAGGGACTACATCATGTTGTCAGGTAAGCTGTTAACCAAACAGGGACTACTTAATGTTGTAAGGTAAGCTGTTAACCAAACAGGGACTACTTAATGTTGTCAGGTAAGTTGTTAACCAGACAGGAACTACATCATGTTTTCAGGTAGTTTGGTTAACAAACAGGGACTACTTAATGTTGTCAGGTAAGCTGTTAACCAAACAGGGACTACTTAGTGTTGTCAGGTAGTTTGGTTAACAGACAGGGACTACTTAATGTTGTCAGGTAAGCTGTTAACCAAACAGGGACTACTTAATGTTGTCGGGTAAGCTGTTAACCAAACAGGGACTACTTAATGTTGTCAGGCAAGTTGTTAACCAGACAGGGACTACATCATGTTGTAAGGTAAGCTGTTAACCAGACAGGGACTACTTAATGTTTTCAGGTAAGCTGTTAACCAGACAGGGACTACATCATGTTGTAAGGTAAGTTGTTAACCAGACAGGGACTACTTAATGTTGTCAGGTAATTTGGTTAACAGACAGGGACTACTTAATGTTGTCAGGTAAGTTGTTAACCAGACAGGGACTACTTCATGTTGTCAGGTAAGCTGTTAACCAGACAGGGACTACTTCATTTTGTCAGGTACGCTGTTCCTCGCCAAAAGCCTACATCATGTTGTAAGGTAAGTTGTTAACCAGACAGGGACTACTTAATGTTGTCTGGTAGTTTGGTTAACAGACAGGGACTACTTGATGTTGTCAGGTAAGCTGTTGACCAAACAGGGACTACTTAATGTTGTCAGGTAAGCTGTTAACCAGATAGGGACTACTTAATGTTGTCAGGTAAGCTGTTTACCAAACAGGGACTACTTGATGTTGTCAGGTAAGCTGTTGACCAAACAGGGACTACTTAATGTTGTCAGGTAAGTTGTTAACCAAACAGGGACTACTTAATGTTGTCAGGTAAGCTGTTAACCAGACAGGGACTACTTAATGTTGTCAGGTAAGCTGTTTACCAAACAGGGACTACTTAATGTTGTTGGGTAAGCTGTTAACCAAACAGGGACTACCTAATGTTGTCAGGTAAGCTGTTAACTAGACAGAGTTGTCTTTGGTCATATGTGGATTGTAGTTTTCACTCTCACTCATTCACAGAAGGTCAAGTTAAATAATAGAAGGATGGAGCAATAATTTCTAAATCCAGTTGTTTATTTACTGCTTAAAGGTTTGAGCTAGCTTACTTAATGATTATCATGTTTACAATTGTATAATGTATATCAGTTAAAACATGTTCTGGCTAATTCAGTAATTAAGGAAATCCTTAACGTTTATAAAAATGTATTAGACCACGATTGTTTGTTGTTACTGTTGGGAATAGGAACTGTGGCGGTCACTAAAAGCAGTATGAACTTCCTGATGCGAGAGAACGGGACCGGCAACGCGCTAGTTCTGGTCGTCGGTGGAGCCCTTGAAGCACTGGAAGCGTTCCCAGGCAGATTTAACCTTAAACTAAACAAACGCAAGGGCTTCATCAAGTTGGCCCTGGAAACGGGGTAAGTATGGAAACCGGGTCAGGGTGGAAAGTTGAAATCTGAAGAAGTATGGAAACAGTATATAATATATTTCAGTTCTTGATAAGAATTAAAAACTAGCTAAGTGTAGGAATATTGCGTTTAAAGCTGCAGTGTTCTGGGATCAGAGTGGAAACTGGGTCAGATAGGAAATGGGGTCAGAGTTGAAATGGGGTCAAAGTGGAAATGAGACCAGACCAGAGTGGACCCTGGGTCAGAGTTGATATGGGTCCAATTTGGAAACTGGGTCAGAGTTGAAAATGGTGGAAATATTGTAAACATTGGAATATTAGAAACAGTTTGAATAATTTTCCAAGTAGAATTATGAAAGTAATAAATGTTTCTGTCTCATTGTCTGATGTTTTCATCTGTTGTAGGACATCCCTGGTACCAACCTTCTCTTTTGGCGAGCTTAATCTGTATCAACAGATGGAAAATCCTCCCGGCTCCTTCCTCCGTCGCCTCCAGAATATCATGACTAGTTATTTTGGGTTCTCTCCCCCTATCTTCCATGGACGTGGTGTTTTCAACTACACATACGGACTCATTCCCTATCGTCAACCGATCAATACAGTCAGTAAGTAATTAAGAGCCAACCAATCAGTATTTAAATAGTTCCGGATCAACCTATCACTTAAGTCATTATTCCAGAGTAAACTGATCAATGAAGTTGGTAATTCAGATCCAACCAATCATTAAGTAGTTAGAATAAACCAATTAGTAAGTAGTTACGGTCAACCAATCAGGAAGTAGTTAGAATCAACCAATCAGGAAGTAGTTAGAATCAACCAATCAGGAAGTAGTTAGAATCAACCAATCAGGAAGTAGTTTAGGATCAACCAATCAGTATTGGATCAAGTTCAAGTGTACACTTGGAAATGTTTGCCTTAATTAACTTTTGCCATTTTCACCCTCTGTAATGAGGGCAAACTTATCATGATCATAAATGTGAGTACACAGGTCACTAAACATATTAAAAACATGCTAAGAGTATGTGGTTTGTATATTAGTGAAGGGCAAATTTTTCACTGGGTGAATTATATTTTCAGGTCACAGTAAAACAAAGATACTGTAACCATACTTTTTCAACCACACTTAACTATGTCTTTCCTTCGAACGAAGGGAGACATATTGTATTAGTACTGGTTCTTGTCCTTCTTCTCCTGGTTCTGGTTCTTCTAATTGCAACTTGTCCGGGTCATAACTTTTAAAACGTTAAAGATATCTTGATGAAACTTGAGGTATGCATGCATTACTCACAGAAGGTGTTCAGTGCACTAGAATTAGGTCACTGTGACCTTCACCTCAAGGTTAAAGGTCAAATAAGTGCAACATTTTCAGTAAGTTCTGGTCCGGCCAGTTATTTTTTAACCGTTAAATATATCTTGAGTAAACTTAAAGTTTACCTGCATCACCCACAGAAGGTGTGCAGTGCACTGGAATAAGGTCTCGTGCATCACTATATACAGAGTTATTGCCCTTTTTTTTAATATCAAAGTTTGTCCGGAGCATAAGTTCCATGTTATTTCACCAACATTGACCAAACTTACCTATTCATATATCTTAGGTAGGCGGAATCTCTCGTACTGTAATCGGGTCTCGTGCCACACTTTATATAGAGTCATGGCCCTTTGTTAATTTTGTATACCCATGTTTGTCTATTGACTAATAAGAGGAGACATGTTTTTGTTCACAAAAATGTATGTACAGTGATTGTCTCCCTTTGCAGTTGGGGCTCCAATTGACGTGGAGATGGTGGATCAGCCCAATCAGTCTCAGATTGACCAACTTCACGCTAAGTACCTGGCAGCTCTTAGGCAACTCTTCGACACTCACAAAGAAAAGTATGGTGTGGATCCGTCCAATGAACTTCATTTCATGGATTAAGCTCAATTCATTACAAATACAAGTTCAATAATCCAAAAACTTTATTTCCAAGCAATTTAGACACTTTTTATAGTGATAATTCTTTGTTTTCTTTTCACTAGAAACCTTATTCTAATATGCTCATGCAGTTGCAGTATGGTTCATAATTACCATAAAAAGATGATTATCTTAATCAAAAAGCATATTGAGATATCAGGGTATGTGGTAATTTTCATTGATTAAAGGGTAATTTACAAGAAAATGGGTCTATTAAAAAAAACAATGGAAAAAATATGTTGTTCATCATTGAAGATTCCATTACGCATTGCATCCGAAAAATGGTGTTTTAAATTGTCACAAAAGTGATTGTTACTGGTTTTCCGCTTTTTAACAAGAAATATTTTTATTCTATGACTTATTTACAAGTTAACTTAGTTAAAATATTGTCACCTCGGATACCGGCCAAGATTACTGAGGTGAACACTGTCAATACTGATATCTTGTCAGAAGGCCTGTCTCAGTTATTTTTCAGCAATACTCCTAGACCAGCTGTAATAAATATTTTATCATGATGGAAGTATTGATTTATGACAAAAATCTTGCCATGCTCCAACTGATAATTATTGAAATGGGGTGTATGTTATGAACAGACTATATTTGTCTTTGTATATTTTTGTTTTGTTTGGATTCAAATATAATTCATTTAGTTTATTTTCTTAAATATGGTTAATTTGATTTTTTTTGTTTTTTTCCTTTTGCAACATAATACAATGGTAGCATTCATGACATAAATATAGGATCTTACATGAGTTTCCATTTCATATGAGATTTATGAAATGAGTCTAAGAATTTTTCAATAAGCGATCCTTTGGCGAGCTAAAATAAAAATTAGTGACAAGTTTCATACATTTCATATGAAATGAAAACGAGTGTAAGATCCTTTTTATCACATAATCAAGATTTGTGGCATTTATTGTGTAAAACGACAATTTTCATGCAACCTTGAAATGTAAAAAGCCGTCATTTTGACTACAATGTGTGAGTCTGTGATGTCATGTACTTGTCCTAGGCGTGACGTCATGATTGAAACTTTCAACCAATCACAGGGATGATAGGTCATATTACATGGGTTAATACGTAAAAAAATATGATTTATTACCCAATAGTCTATATAAATTATAATTAGTCATTTTTAGCTCACCTGGCACAAAGTGCCAAGTGAGCTTATGCCGTGGTGCGGCGTCCGTCGTCAGTCCGTCGTCCGTCCGTCCAGCGTCCGTCCGGCGTCAATATTTTACTTTAAACGACTTCTTCTTAATAACCGAAAGGCCTAGGGTGATGATATTTGGCCAGAAGTAAACTGGGATGAAGGGCTACCAAGTTTGTTCAAATAAATGACCTTCATCTATTTTCAAGGTCACAGGGGTCAAATATGTTAAAAACTTTAAACAACTTCTTCTCAATAACCAAACTGCCCAGGGAGATGATATTTGGTCAGTAGCATGCTAGGGTGAAGGGCTAC
>NW_018408782.1:89157-99223 GCF_002113885.1 Mizuhopecten yessoensis | reverse complement strand
ATTCAAGGTCACAGGGGTCAAATATGTTAAAAACTTTAAACAACTTCTTCTGAATAACCAAAATGCCCAGGGTGATGATATTTAGTCAGTAGCATACTAGGATCAAGGGCTACCAAGTTTGTTTAAATGTATGACCTTGAATCATATTCAAGGTCACAAGGAGCAAATATACTTGTTCTGAATAACCAAAAGGCTCAGGATGTTGATATTTAGTTAGTAGCATATGGTGGGATCAAGGACTACTATGTTTGTTAAAGTGAATGACTTTGACTTATATTCAAGGTCACAGGGGTCAAATTTGTTTAAAACTTTAAACAACCTCTTATGAATAACCATGGGTCCCAGGATGTTTATACTTTGCAAGTTGCATCCTGAGATGAAAGGCTATACAATGTGTGTTTCAATCACAGGGGTGAAATGTTTTTAAAAAAAATAACAGGGTCTTTTGAACGAATTTTAATTATAAATACTGATATTTTGCCTGTAGCTTTATTTTAGATCACTTTTAAGGTTACAAGTGTGAGATTTATACCAGGTGAGCGATGCAGGCCCATTGGGCCTCTTGTTGACTGTTTCTGGCTTTTTGTCCAATTTCGGCTGTAGTCAAAACTGTTTTCCCGGTCAGAGCGAACTGTTACCCGGCGCAGAAATCCCCCTCGAGAGCCCCATTCAAGCGTGTCGGTGACCGCCACTCAGTGTTGAAGCAATGGCAACATTGCATGCAGCATTGATACTAATATTTATTTGGTAATAAAACAATTGTTTCATGTCTATTTGGGGAACAGTCACAGCGGCCTCGGGCAAACAGTTCCCCAGGGCTTCCCCCTACCGAGGGATGATAGTTTTGACTGTTCCCCAAATAGACATGAAACAATTGTATAATGGGTATATTCACTGGATAACACAGTACATTATGTGATAAATGTAAATACTATTGGATGTGCATCGAAATATATACCGTTAAATGTAAGTTTTCAATTTATACACATAAGGATAGATGTGTTATTGGTTTATTGACAAATTTTTGGTTTTTGATTTCTTGGGGAATATTAGTTAACTTCAGATAATTTGTTTTCAAAAGAATCAAGATAACTGTGTAAAAAATGAAGATTTCAGAATGAAGAGTACAATTTAATAAATAATTAGCATTATTTCAATATATAGTAGATATCAAATTGAAATGTGATTGTTTGTATTCTAGTCTCCATAACTGTGATTTTTTGTTGACAATCCTTGGTACACTTTAATTTTGTCCTTGAGCAAGAGTGTGAGAATCTATTCACATGAGGCAAGTAATACATCTCTAAAAAGCTAACAACTAGCACTCTTTGCAAATATATATCTACACAATTGTCATATATATATAGTCTGGGCAATTTCAGCACTGGGCTTATCAGTTTAAGAAATGACAAAGGTTGGCAGGGCAAGAATATTACAGTATACACTACCGTATATATCCTGCAATAAGCCCAGGGACTAACACCTCTCACAGAAGGATGGGCTTATAAAGGGACACTTAAATAGCATCTGAATGCATACCTACTGAACTGCAATATATTTTGATGGCTTTATTACCAAGCATGGGCTTATAGCTAGATAAATGTGGTATCATGTGGAACTGCTATTTCACCTACGACCTGGCGTCTATAAATGTTGAAAGGGTTGCGTACTACTGACCTTTACGTTTAGCTAATCAGCTATAGCAACATGTTATACAGTATATAGAAAGCAATGTTACCACAAATAACCACTAATTACCATATTAATTCTAAAACAGCAACTGGGGTTATCAGAGGACCTGTTAAAAAGTATGGGTGAATTTTGTTGAAAATGGGTACCAACAGAAAGCTCGTAAAAGTGTCTGCGATACACTGCTTCGTAAGGGATGGAGCAGTGAAAAGGTACTCGTTTCAGATACAGTATTGGTATAAAAGAAAAGTTGGAACTTCTCAAGAATGGAGAAGATAAACGTTTAAATTACATTGAAAGGAATTTATTCATGAGAAAAATATTTATCTTCAAGATTGGGACCCAGGCCATCTGACGCCTCCTGACTCTAGCTTTGAAAAATCATTTCTGAATAGAAAACCATACCTTGCAATACTTTTATGAGAAAAATAATTAAGATGAAAAAAACCCAAAATGTAATCAACAAAGGTGTTCAAAATGTAAAACAGTTAGCAGGGCTAGACGGATTCCAACCCTGGATGTTAGAATGTTATGCTATCACTCTAACTGATTGAGCTATCTGGTCAACAGAAGTGTGCTGGCCCAACTACTACAGTTATATCCAAACAGAAGTGTGCTGGCCCAACTACTACCGTTATTTCCAAAATGAAGTTCAGAGGAGGTCACTGCATATAGGAAAAACTACAGAGCACTGGGACAGGGATCCTTAATTTTGCTAGCTACAAGGTCATCAGCATAGCTACCAGGTCATCAGCATAGTTATGAGGTCATCAGCATAGCTACAAGGTCATCAGCATAGCTACGAGGTCAACAGCATAGCTACGAGGTCATCAGCATAGCTACGAGGTCATCAGCATAGCTATGAGGTCATCAGCATAGGTACGAGGTCATCAGCATAGCTACGAAATCATCAGCACAGCTACAAGTCATCAGCATGTAAACTTTCACAGAGTTTGAGTTAAGTGGAACCTGTGTCAGTATGTGATCCATCTTTAATATCCAAGGTTTACGCTCATGATACAATATTGTTTAGCAGAGAACATGAGAGAGCTCAACCCCCTAGAATTTTTGGGATGAATGTGTTCTAGTTCCATTCCTTTTTTTCTGATTGATAAACACATCTTTTTACCTTTTTGTATTATTACTTAAAAAAAGTGTGATGAAATGTATTCTTTATTTTTTGATGTTATACACAGGTGTGTTTGGTGCTTCGAATTACAAGGTGCTTATTGAATGAATTAGTTATATCTGTTACCTATATAATTGATTGTTGATTCATTATGTAATTTATGATTATTATAAGATTGTTGATTTGTGATGTGATACTGTTCCTGTATGACCTGTTATAATACTTTAATGTTTAAGTGTGACGTATCATACAAACATAACTGCTAGTGTGTTAGTATCCCTAATCATATTTGAGCTGGGCAAATCACCTGGTTGAACACGACACTTTCTTTACAGGGATTTTACTATTTATGTATTCCTTTTGTTTTGTTAAACTTCCTGGTTATTGGATAAAAGCTGCAGTCTGTTGAATTTGTTATAATTTCATTATAGTTTAATGAAACTGTTCTCCGGGTTTATCTTACCATTTGCCACAAATGGTAGAACTGGCTGAACTTTCTGTTAGACAATAAGAACTTTCTGTTAGACAATAAGAACTTTCTGTAGACAATAAGAACTTTTTGTTAGACAATAAGAACTTTCTGTTAGACAATAAGAACTTTTTGTCAGACAAAAAGAACTTTCTGTCAGACAATAAGAACTTTCTGTCAGACAATAAGAACTTTCTGTTAGACAATAAGAACTTTTTGTCAGACAATAAGAACTTTCTGTTAGACAATAAGAACTTTCAGTTAGACAATAAGAACTTTCTGTCAGACAATAAGAACTTTCTGTTAGACAATAAGAACTTTTTGTCAGACAATAAGAACTTTCTGTTAGACAATAAGAACTTTCAGTTAGACAATAAGAACTTTTTGTCAGACAATAATAAGAACTTTCTGTTAGACAATAAGAACTTTCTGTTAGACAATAGACAATAAGAACTTTCTGTTAGACAATAAGAACTTTCTGTAGACAATAAGAACTTTTTGTTAGACAATAAGAACTTTCTGTTAGACAATAAGAACTTTTTGTCAGACAATAAGATTTTTTTGTTAGACAATAAAAACTTTCTGTCAGACAATAATTACTTTCTGTTAGACAATAAGAACTTTCTGTTAGACAATAAGAACTTTTTGTCAGACAATAAGAACTTTCTGTTAGACAATAAGAACTTTCAGTTAGACAATAAGAACTTTTTGTTAGACAATAAGAACTTTTTGTTAGACAATAAGAACTTTCTGTTAGACAATAAGATTTTTTTATTAGACAATAAAAACTTTCTGTCAGACAATAAGAACTTTCTGTTAGACAATAAGAACTTTCTGTCAGACAATAAGATTTTTTTGTTAGCCAATTAGAACTTGATGTTAATGGTCCTATATGCATTTATGACTGTCATTGTTGTTACAAAGGTAAGCCTCATAAATTGTTATTTTCTTAATTAAACGTTAAATCTGAATAAGTCTTCTGGTTTTTGTGTGTGACACATTGGTGTAAATTTTATCTGAATAGTTAGACTTACCTCCCCTTAGTCACCATCACCACTACAGGCGTCTGAGGTTAGGATACTTACATCAGAGACGTATATATTACAGGTAATATATGATATATATGTCTCTGTTTACATTTAACACTATTTAGTATTTGTTTGATAGCAATTTTCAACAAGCTTTATAAACTTATAGTTTTCACCCTTGTTCTGAATGGTAGGGGGCTCGGAAACTAGATGCAGTGTAATTTGCTACCTGACACATCATGTGACATGTGACTGTACAAGTCTCCTTTATTCACATTATCTCACGGTGTAGAGTTACTGACATTCATTCATTTGTTTTAATAAATTTCAAATGTCCCATCATTTCAAATTAACAATTCAAAAATGTATGCTCGATTTGCGATTGTCCATACACCAGCTCAACATGTTAGTGAAATCAGTTCAGAATGATTGATAAAATTTCATACATTTTGGACGAATTCTAGTCAAGTAATTTAAGTAATTAAATAAACCTTGAAGTAAAATTTCGCGGATTGAAACACAATTAGGTACATTGAATATTGTGATATTCTGGTGTTGTTTCGAACAAAATAGCGTTCCTCGCTAGAATTCATAAGCAATATTACGAAGGGAAAAGGTGATGCTGCCGACACGGTGTTTTATATAGCGAATTAGAAACTAGTTTTACTTCTGTAACACAGGAACCAAATAATCTAAAATATTGTCAGCGAAGTGTATAATACCCAAACCTGGCCAGTGCAGCTTTAGGGCTAACTTGTTTTCCTGGGTCTCCAGTTATCACACTTATCTTCAACTATATGGTGTTTATTAATGGAAAGCAATTAAAGCCATGTCCCAAATCTCTTGCTACAATTCACAGTATCGCTAACTCATAAGGATGCTTCATCAAAGATGTTTCCTGTATCAGAATATTTTAACTACCGTTAACTCATGATGACGCTTAGTGTGGGAGGAAACCGGAGAAAACCCATCTGGTCGGGTAGGTGACCCCAACCTTTTCACGTCCGATCGGGGTATCGAGTATCGAACCCCGGTCGCCTTGGTGAAAGGCAAGTGTGCTATCCACTGCACCACCCGACCACCCGACTGTCTGTACAGTTCCATTACCCCATTCCAAACCGAAGGAAAGCCTTCGTTCTCTTATTATGAACATACATTTTCCCGAGAGGACAATATCTCTGTTCTGTTCAGTGGTAACTTTTTTTTAGCAGATTGTCTGCGATGTACTTTATTTAAATAGCAAGAAAATTACAGACCATGTCGATCATATACCCTCCTAAACTCGAAATCTAGTACTAGTGCACTAAAGGCGTTTCTACTTACACCATGAACAACATGAACGGCTACTGCTGTACGATAAACGGGAAGATTTTGTTTTCAGATTACGATGTCCTTTTCCTGATAGTACCATCCCTGCTTCCCCAACCTATGTCGGTTACACTATTCACGCTTTGAGATGTAACGTCTTTTTGGATAATAAGAAGACGTTTACTCTTCCATAACGCGTAGTCTTATTTCCTTCACACCTTTTTGCATTTAATTTAACCGTTTTTCTCTGTTGCTCTTAATTTCACATTTTAATTCCTTTTGCTCTTAATTTCAATTGATTAATGACCTTGTAGATCATGATTTTAATTGATTAATGACCTTGTAGATCATAAAAAAATAACTTTTACTGGAATCTTTGCCGACGGTTTGTCTCGTCAAGGCTTCTGCGGACTTCACATAATAGATGAGATCATCACCCTGCCATTATGATGATGGTAATGAAGATGCGTATTATCGTTTTCGGTCTCGCCACAATCTCCCGTCTCAATGCTACTTTCTGGGGGAGATGAAGATCTTCTATTCAAAACAAATGTCAATATCATTCTTAACATAAGGCACCAAAACGGTTTGAAACAAATAAGTGGGCAAGCGCAGCAAACGGAACACCTTATACACATATAGATAATACATTAAAATATTTCTCATAAACATCTTGGCGTAGCATTTAATACTAATGGTTCTTAGGGTGATCATCTTAAATCTATTTATGACAAATCATGAAAAAGATTAAATAGTCTGCGTATGCTAAAACATAAAATTGATAGGAATTCTTTAGAATTACTATATCTCTCCTTCATTCGTCCTACTTTAGAATATGCCTCTTCTGTCTCGGGTAACTGTAACACTGGGGAAGATAAACTACTGGAATCCGTTCAAATTGAAGCAATGGAAATTATAACTGGCCTACGAAGTGGTACATCTCATCAGAAATTATACTATGAAACAGGTTTTTGAAAAATCAATAGATCGGCGGAATAAGCATAAACTTGTCTTAATGTATAAAATCCTCAACCACTTAACACCTGATTATATATTTGACATCATTGAACCTTATATCAATATACAAGTCAATCACCATTTACGGACAAATAGATTTTTTAACATTCCTCAATCTAGAACTTGTATCTATACAACCGTAATTTCTTTCCTGATGTCATGCGCCTATGGAACAATCTCGATTCAGTTCTTAAATTAACAAAATTCAAACACCTCCCATGAACATTTCTGAAGACTTCATCACCTGTAATCCAAGAAAACTAAATATATTATTGTGTCAATTACGTAATAATGCTAGCAACTTAAATTTTGATAAATTCAATGATCACTTGCCAGTTGATCCATCTTGCTCGTGTGGCGCATCTTGTGAAAATGCTGAACACTATTTCGTCTTCTGTCCACTTTATACTAACTACAGCCATTTCATAACTGACATCACTTATCATTTTGGATATTCGTCTGTTGTTCTACTTACATCTAGTAACGCATTTCTATCTACTGATGATAATTTATGTATTCTCTCAAAAAGTTCAAAATTACATTTCTGCTACTAACAGTTTAAGTAGAATTAGGGCTGTTTTCATTGCCTTTTACATTTATTCATATGTATATATATATATATATATTATAAATTTTATAGGTTATTTAATTAATACGCTTTTGAGTAAGGGCTTGTGTGTGTGTGTGTGTGTGTGTGTGTGTGTGTGAATGCATATCTATTACATAAATGGAAAGCCTGTGGCTTGTAGTGATGCTATTAATCTGCATTTCGTTAATTGATTGGTTGATGATGGAGTGCGCGAAGAATGGCATACATTGTATGAAATTATATGTATCTAGACGTCTAGTGTAGTCTCATTGTCACCATAGTAATTATTAATATTTACACATTGTAGATTAAAAGGACGGATACAATGTGTGTGCATGATCTTTCCAGTGCACGTTTAACCTATTTTTAATATTCAAACTTTTGGCATTAACCACTTCAGCTGATAAATTGGTCCAATTTGTGACTACACGATTGGTTTGTTTCTTAAAGAGCTTTAGCTGGTGACCTCTAGTTGCCGGATAGGTGGATTCATTAAATAATTTAGACTTGTCTGCATCGTCCACACCACTCAGAATTTTGTACACTTGAATCATATCAGACCGTAGTCTTCTATATTCAATTGTGGGCAGTCCTAGTCGTTTTAGTCGATCTGGGTAAGGTAAGTCTTGCAATGCAGTTTAACCTTTTAGTTGCCCGTCGTTGTATTTTTTCCAGTGAATGTATGTCTTTCTTTAGGAGGGGTGACCATATTGTGGAGCAATACTTAATATGAGGTATGACAAGTGATTTATATAATAAAAGGAATGTTGATTGATTTAGAAATGTAAATGTTCTAAAAATAATTCCTAACATCCTGTTTCCTTTGAAGACGGCTGCAGACACATGTCCGCTGAGTTTAAGCTGTTTGTCGATTGTCACTCCGAGGTCTCTCCCTGTCTGTTTTTACAATCATGGTTGTGACTCCTTCGTTTGTGAAGTTGTACTGGCTATTGCTGGTTGTATTACCAAATTCCAAGTGTTTGCATTTCTCTAAAGTTAATTTCATGAGCCACCTCTCAGTCCATTCACACACTTTGTTGATGTTAATTTGTAGCTCTAACCTATCCTGTGGTGTAGATATACTTGAGTATATTTTTGTATCATTTGCAAATAGCTTCATTCATTAACATAAATGAGAAACAAAATCGGCCCGATAACACTTCCCTGGGGGACCCCGCTTGTCACATTCGGTACTCTCGATAAGGTTCCATTGACAACAACTCTTTGTTTCAGATTTGTCAGGTATTTCCGTACCCAGTTGCTGACTTTACCTGTAATGCCATATGCTTCTAGTTTGTGTAGAAGCACCTCATCAAAGGCTTTACAGAAGCCTAGGTAGATGACATCTGAATTGGCCCCCTTCTCCATGGCAGTTGCCCAATCTTACATGAACGTCCTGGTCTGAACCCGTGTTGACTTCTGGTGAACAAGCCATTATTGTTCAAGTGTTGTATAATTTTGTCTCTAAAAATGCGCTGTAGCAATTTACAGGGAACAGATGTCAAACTAATTGGTCCATAATTTTCCGCTTGTTTGGTGGAGTTTTTTTTGCGTATTGGACATTCCATTCTGATGATATTTCAGATTTCTCGGTGGATTTGTTGAAGATGATTCTGAGAGGTTCAGAGATCTGGTTAGATGTTTCAAAGAAAAAATTAGGATGTAAACCATCTGGTCCAGCTGATTTATTAGAGTTAAGCCTCTTGATTGAATTTTCAACATCTTCCTTTGTCACATTGATGTCAGAGAGGGTTAATTGATCATTCCTATTGGGAAAGTAAGGTAATTCAATGTTTCCATCTCCTACAAAGACGCTCACAAAATACTCGTTCAGAACGTTAGCTGTTTTATCATCTGAAGAGGTTAGCTCATTGTTTGGTCCTACAATCCTGGTTATTGAAGTTTTGGGTTTTGTATTGGATCTCGCATATTTCCAGAATGGTTTAACATTTGAGGTTATGTTTTCTGCTATATTTTTTCATAGTTTTGAAGAGATTCGCGAACAGTGAAAGTTGCTCGATTCCTTGAAGATTTGAATTCTTTGTAATTCTCTGTTGTTTTACAGTGGATGTACTGGAGTCATTTTTGGTGTTTAGTTCTTATTGCATTTAAGGAGTCTCTGTTGATGTACGGTTTTGTCGTGGTTCTTGTTCTCGCTTTACTCACTGGTATACATTCTCTCACTAGATTGTTTAGATATACAGCAAAGTAGTCCCCAGAATCAGTTGTAATATCAGTTAATGTGAGACTGTTGGTGTTTAGTTCTGAGAGTTTATCTCTGATGACATCACAGTCTCCTCTGTGAAAGTTGGGTTTGTCGAAATTGAGGATTGGGGTTATTATTTTACATGTTAATTCAAAGGACCATAAAAGATTATCACTTTTTCCTATACTTGGATTGTAGGTTAATTCCCTCACCATTTCTTCCTCGTTAGTGAAAATGAGTGTATGTGTGTTATGGAGTGTGGTCTGAGTGTACAAACATATATATGAGTTGCTAAGAAAGTATTTTATAAGTTTTTAAATGTCATCTAATAATGTTTCTTTTTCTTTCTTTTTATTGTAACTTGGTTGAATGTTCTAGCTTATATGTTTGTAAGGGTATATGAGTGTGTCTTGTTGAGCTATGTATTAAATTTATGTTTTTTTGTCCATGTAAACCGGATAGGAGAAGACTTATATAGGCTAAGCCTATTGTCTCATCTAATTGTTCTTTTTTTTGTCCAATAAAATTTGTTGAACTCAGAACACCTTATATATGTAATACCCCTCTTCCTTCAACTTCTATATATTTTTCTGCTGTTTTTTTTTTTTTTTTTTTTTTTTTTTAATTAAGA
>NW_018408782.1:58383-88915 GCF_002113885.1 Mizuhopecten yessoensis | reverse complement strand
TGTAAGAATTAAGCATCTAGGTCGGTCGTTCCGAGTGAGTAGTTTTTGTAGTGTATTACTACGCAGTGTGATCAGGTTACTATCAGTTCCCACGTGCTGAGATTCTATGAACACCTGTGTTATGCATTTATGAATGTAATTTTTGTCAATGGGTCTAAGCATACAGAATGTAAATATATAACAATGAATATAAGCACAATTGCCGTTTAAATAATCGCCATGTTAAAATGTTATTAAAAGCATTGAATTAGATAAATCTGTGTTAAAAGATAGCATTCTAGTTTGTTATCAATTGTCTGTATTATATATATATAAAAAAAAGGAAAAAATATTTCAATAATATTGATCATTAAAATCTCCAGGGAGAGAGAGCGAGCACACAGTGACTCCAGTGTCAAAGGTGAAGTGGCTTAATGGAATTTACCAGAAACACATCATTTAAAATCAAAGAAAATTTCCCTATAGGCGTAATGCTCAAAAGCAGAAACCGTCTCTTTTCGAATGCATACCGACACGATAAAGAAAATGTACTGGAAGTTGAATGACGTTTTAAAACCAACCTAAATTCACGAATGAAAGAAATCGTTAGTGTGTATACACAGAAGGTACGTTGTAAACACTGACCCAGCTTGATCTAGATAAGTCACTGCAACAGCCTGCGTGTATCATTCAAATTACACAGTCCCATTTGTTTCCACTAGAGTGTTACATCACTAACACGTCTCCCCATGCGCGATGTATATTATTAGCACTGCCTGACTGTGGGAAAGTCCCTCGTTTGATGTCGCAACAGGTGCTCCAAAGGGAATTCCGACCGTGACGTCATATAGGAAATTAATCCTAGGAAAGGTCACGTGATCTATCTGCCAAATGACATGGTATGGATACTGAAATAATAGTGTGTGTATTTTTGTGATCACTGATAGAGAGGGTTCGAGTAAACCGGAATCTGTATAAAGAATCTCTGCTAGGGAACCTCTGAATTCGTTCGGCAGCACCAACCTACAAGGACGCCATCGCAGTGAGAGTGAGCTGCCGAGCAGACCGAGGCTTCGTCCGCCATCATCATAATATACCATCACATCTCTCTCCTGCTCTTCCATGTTGTTGTGGTACTCACAACAGGTCGTTCTCTCCGACAGTCGGATTCACGACCGATCGTGCACCGCATAGCCTCGCTGACCCTAACGGAAACATATTCTTGTTTACATTAGGGGTGTGCACGTTATGCAAATGAAAACACATGAGAATGTATGAAGGCGGACCAGTGATCATTTAATGTTGGTTAACATTGACAGTTGACTATTCGCTCACTATCAAACACCACACCCGACGGGAGAACACCGTAGCTCGTGCAATACTTTGATCCCCCATGGCCAGCTCCGAAGAAACCCCGAGCGACTGTCAAGATGAGTCGTTCAGACAGAAACAAGGAACGAGGTATGTGTGTGAGGTTGGGATGTTTTATGTTGATGAGAGCCGACACGTGCTGTCAACACGAGCAGACAGGTCACACCGAGATAATGTCTGCTAGTGTATACCTTATCTTATTAACTTGTGATGGTTATTGATTACGTAAACAATATGTGCTTTGATAACATATGTACTAACATAGAATGCTGATGCAATATACCTGCTATATAATCTAATATTTTACAAGATGTTTTAATCTTAAATCTTGGAATGTATCTACTCCTGAAATATTATATCAGGATTGATCACAATGTATTTGGGGCACGGGTATGAATGCAAATTTGTTACATCTATTGAACAAATTGAACCTGGGTTAGTGTTTGAAAAAAGGGGGGGAATAGTGTAAAAGATGTGGATTAATTAGGTTGCCTTACAAGCATCAGCTGTAGGGAATTTCCCTTTAGCTCAGGGTAGAGCATCAGGCTGGAGAGCCAAGGGTCGCAGGTTCGAGCCCCAGCGACGGCACTATCTTTATCACTATTCCTCGTCCTATTACAGAACAGCTAACATACGATAGTGTCATGTTATTTGAGGTGAGAGGAGACTTGTTTACTGATCCAGTTGTATTCATAGCTCTGTGAGTGCCATTTCCTCAGGAAGTGTTTGTGTGATGACTTGCAGTGGAAATGTAAATATTTGAGTCGATAGTTTTGAGAAGAATGTTGAGAAGAATGCAAAGTTAAAGATGACATTCAATAATATATAACATGTGTATATTGTATTGTTTTAAGCTTATAATGGATGGCAAGTTTGTGTGTTGATACTCTGAAATGAGTTAAGTTGATATATTCTAAGTTCCATCTAATACAATATTTCATAGTGTAGCGGAACTGGACTGGGTCGATTGGTCAGCGACCAGGTAGCTCAATCGGTAGAGCATCCGTCTAAATTTCGGAGGGTCACAGGTTAGAACCACGGTCTGGCTGTTGCGTCCTGTTTCTCCTGTTACTTTATTAACTGTAGCGTAACTTGACAACGGTCAATCGTCGATGACCATGTATGTCTGACACCTGACATACCCATGACTGCTGGAGACTGTGGTCCGGTTGGTTAGAGGGTCTATCTTGAGTTTGAATATTCTGCTTCAAATTCTAGTCTAGCTGCACCTGGAAACTAAAATGTTTGAAAGTTATTTGATTAACTCTTTTGGTATTTTAACAATTTAAAAAATAAGTTTGACAAAATATTCTCTCTATTTTGCTCTTCTTATTTTAAGTAAAAATCATGTAGGTTTGTGTGTAAACTGTAGTGCACTGCAATCCGTTGGTAATATAGCAGCTGGACTGGGTGATCGTCGCGACAAGGTAGCTCAATTAGTTGGTACAGCATCCCTCTGGAGGGTCCTGGGTTCAAGTCCCGGTCCGGCTGTTCATTCCTTCTCTCCTGCTACAGTAAATACCAAAAAGTTAAAAATGGAGTGCCCCTGATCCAAGATCCTTAACCCTTTCACCACTGTAGACCATGAATGGACTCATCCATATCAATGCATGGTAGAGTCTACTAAAGTTACGTAGGGGTGAAAGAGTTAAAGAGTTCAACATGATTAACTGTTACGTAGCTGACAGTTGTTAAAATTTCTAAATTTTTATTTTGCATGTTGTCTTGTTTATATATCCTTGTTTAGTTTCATATATGTTTTGTCGCAAGAATAGCACTACAGTGCTAATGTTATTATGTTACATGTATATGCGACGTTAAATGAAGCTTCTTGACTCTGGACAGAAGCTTAATTAAATACACCAAATTTAACGGTAAAGAGCAGTGTAATCAGTGACAAAAACAGGAGATTGTTTCACTTTTTAAATGTGTTCAGTTGGCACTAGAAAAAAATGCAAACAGTAAGCAATAATTTCAAAATGTGCCTTGCTTATATAGCAACAGTAACTGCAGGCTTACCTTAATGACGAAATAGATCGTATGTCATCCGTTGATGCCATTTACTTGATTAATGGCTAAAGTATCAATATCAGGGCTTAATCCAGTTTTGTAATAGGGGAAAATATATTTACGGTACAAAAAGCGTACTGTGCATTAGGATAAATTCAAATAATGTAACGTATACTAACTAGGAATCATGTGCAGTAAACACTGTGGTTGTTTAATCAATAGAATAATCAGGACATTTTAACAAGTTGATGCAATCATGGACACAAAGTCGTGGCATTAGTTAATTTGAGATTGTTTGTAATCTCTGCTGGTACCGCCATGAAGATTGGTTTCGTTTCCTGTACATGTTGGTACCAGGTCTCTACTGCAGTCCGTTAGGCTGTATCGACTCCATTTAGTACTGTACAGTGGAGCTTTGATGGCTTCAGGAACCCTCCTTCCTCATCCTGTCAATTTCTGTTTGGAATCCATGTGTTTTCAAATTTTCCTCTTTACACCCCTCCCCCCTCCTCTGCACTTTCCAGCATTTCATATTTTTATTTGCATAATTTCTCTATTTATATTTTCACTGATGCCTCTGTTTTGGTTGAAGCAGCATATAGTTTGTTCTTTTACCTAAGGCCAGACAAAAATAGAAATGTGTTTCCTGTAACATGTCGAAAAAGTAAGGGTACGCAGTCGCAGGTAGGTAACAATTGTTATTTTAACAAATAATTTTATATGGTTTATATAGGAGAGTGATCTTGACTTCTAACATTGCGCATTTGAAATTGCCTTAAAAAGTTTAGGTAGGCACGAAAACTTAGGGTAGGAAGGGTTGCTGGAAACATGAAATATCTTTTGTTTGTCCTAAGTTTAATGGCATAATCAGGAAGCAGGATGCCTACAATAGCCTCAGGCGTTAATTATTGTGTCACTGACTTTTAAATTTCAGTTAAGAAGTACATCACCAGTTCACAACTTAATAAAATGTTTTATGAGCTACAGGAATAACAGGAGAGGAGGACGCTGATGTCCTTTAAGCTCACCTGGGTTGATTACCTCCTACAGCGGCCAGCTGTGGCTGCTAAATGCTTCATCTGCACAGAAAACTCGTTTCAGACACAACTAAATTAAAAATAGAATTTACACATGCTCTATCATATTAGATATATTTTACTCTGTGTGTTAAGAATATAGAGTGGACTATACAAACATAGCAGTGTTTTTAAAATCTAATTTAGGCCCACCTTCGATGGTGAAATTGGGGCAATTATTTGGCATATTGGCTTTACAAATGAATTACCGGTAGTAAGTATACTTGTACAACAATTCTTATTGAAACTATATCAAAGTCATAAGATAAAAAAAATCTCCAGAGCCTGGCTGCTCAGTGCCTAATTAGCTGGATTTAATTGATGACATAAGTGAAAGATACACAAATTAAGATTTTCAAATTCATTATTACGTTGAGCTTAACAGCTCATCTATATAACATACACATACAAATATTACAAAATAACAACATGATGTGCAGGACACATAGTGCAGTGGAGAATGGACATCAGTACACTTTACATTAATGATTTTCTCAAACTGTTAGCATCGTATATATATTTGCTTAACATATTCAATTCTTTAATATTTGTTGAACTTAAAAGCTGTACTAGTTTAAAAACTAACGTTTTTTTCCGATAATAAATTTTTATATATCTCCTTCTAATTTCCTGATAAATAGGACAAAAGAATGCACAGTACTGTACATATGATTATATGATGCTAACTAGAAATATATAGGAGATAATCCAAGACAAAAAAACATGTACCAGTATGTGTAAGGGAGCATAAAACCTTAACTAAATTACCATTATGAGTAGGTAATGTAATGCAACCTCTTAGGACTTGGGAAAATCAGAAGTGAAATAGGTAAGTAATATGTTTGAAAAATAATATTTTCACTTTCTGTAATTTATTATCAATCATTCTGACTAAAATGAAGTGGCAAAATTTATTTCTGTTGGAGCTTTGATGTTTCATATCTATCTTGTTTTGGTGTTTCTTATCAAGGTCATAGGAGTGTATTGATAAATGGAAATATTCTGGAAATACATCCTTAGTTGAAAATCCAATGTAGGGAGACAGTATCACAATTTCTGAATATTTTAATGTTTAATATTAAACTGATGAATATTGTATGTTTATTATTGACAAAACAGTGTTTTCTCTCAATATTAAAGTATTTCAAAGCAATCCAGGAATTAATTCAGTGTTTTTTTTATCAATGAGTCGCATCGGTCCATTTTTTTGTACTTCAGGAAACCGGCTACCTATTTCACTACTGTGAAGTTTTTTAAGAAAGATAACTCTTACATGCAAATACTATGTGTATATGGTTTTATTATAAAATGTCAATGTTTAATCGTTTATCAGCATTTATTACATTGATTTACATTAATGCAGTAATAATCTATGTCAGTATCATTTTTATTGTCATTATCTCGCAAGAAATTGTATATTTCATTTTTTACCCTCAAATTCACTCCTTTTTGCATTAATTTCCATTTAAAATCCTTAAAATTCTCACAACCTATTTTTTTTTTGTGGCAGGAAAAAATCTTTACTTCAAAGCAATATAACTACAAAATTTGAAAAAAATCTACTGAGAAATGGTGACACAATCCTATTACCTTAAGAAATGTGGGGTATGAAAGAGCGTCATTCCGGAATTTAATCTTCTTCTTTAAAACATTAATGGACATAATTTTGATATCTATTATGGCATAAACTTATTCTGCTCCTTAAGACTTTATACTACCTTACACATTCCTGCTGGGATAGTTAACCTCTGTTTTAAGATTTATTTTCATCATATTTTTTTCATTAGCACATATCATGACCAAAGGTATCTGATATTTAGTTAGGTCGGACAAATGTATTCTGGTCAGGGTATTAAGTTGTTAGGGCAACAATGGGAAAAGGCCATACACATCTAGGGTTACTGTAGTATATGTTCTCATAACAGGTGAGCTAGAACACAGGTGGATGAAACAAACCCCCATCCCAACCTCACCGCAACACCTACCTCACCCCAACAACCCCAACCTCACCCCAACACCTACCTCACCCCAACACCTACCTCACCCCAACAACCCCAAAAGAAACACAAAACATAACAAAGCTTTCAGTTTTTAAAACCAGGATATAATTTCATTTCTGTTTCTGTCTTTATCTCCTCTCTTTCTCCTCTCCTATCTTAAATATCTCCCCAACCCCTTTTCATCCCGTCTCTTCCTCCACCCACTGACATTACCACTGTCCCCATGCCTTCTGTCTTCTGTCCCTCACCCTGACATTACCACTGTCCCCATGCTTTCTATCTTCTGTCCCTCACCCTGACATTACCACTGTCCCCATGCCTTCTATCTTCTGTCCCTCACCCTGACATTACCACTGTCCCCATGCCTTCTATCTTCTGTCCCTCACCCTGACATTACCACTGTCCCCATGCCTTCTATCTTCTGTCCCTCACCCTGACATTACCACTGTCCCCATGCCTTCTATCTTCTGTCCCTCACCCTGACATTACCACTGTCCCCATGCCTTCTATCTTCTGTCCCTCACCCTGACATTACCACTGTCCCCATGCCTTCTATCTTCTGTCCCTCACCCTGACATTACCACTGTCCCCATGCCTTCTATCTTCTGTCCCTCACCCTGACATTACCACTGTCCCCATGCCTTCTATCTTCTGTCCCTCACCCTGACATTACCACTGTCCCCATGCCTTCTATCTTCTGTCCCTCACCCTGACATTACCACTGTCCCCATGCCTTCTATCTTCTGTCCCTCACCCTGACATTACCACTGTCCCCATGCCTTCTATCTTCTGTCCCTCACCCTGACATTACCACTGTCCCCATGCCTTCTATCTTCTGTCCCTCACCCTGACATTACCACTGTCCCCATGCCTTCTATCTTCTGTCCCTCACCCTGACATTACCACTGTCCCCATGCCTTCTATCTTCTGTCCCTCACCCTGACATTACCACTGTCCCCATGCCTTCTATCTTCTGTCCCTCACCCTGACATTACCACTGTCCCCATGCCTTCTATCTTCTGTCCCTCACCCTGACATTACCACTGTCCCCATGCCTTCTATCTTCTGTCCCTCACCCTGACATTACCACTGTCCCCATGCCTTCTATCTTCTGTCCCTCACCCTGACATTACCACTGTCCCCATGCCTTCTATCTTCTGTCCCTCACCCTGACATTACCACTGTCCCCATGCCTTCTATCTTCTGTCCCTCACCCTGTATAACCTCATTCTTCATCTCCAGCTGGCTTCTCCATCACCACCTTTTGCCTCTTCTGAATACCTCTATCCTGTGCCCCCCACCTACAACTCCCCATCTCTCTCAAATAACTCTCCTCCTTTCACCCATCCCCCCTACTGTTTTTCCTACCCTTATCACCCCTTGTTACCCCCCCCCCCACACCCCTTGTTACTCCCACCCCTGTTAATCCAGACTCTCCCTAGCTATCTGAACATCCTCATATCCTCTGTCCCTTTTCCCCCACCCTCTGTTGCCCCGACCCCCTTCTATATTTGTCTAATTCACCCCCAGCTCCCCTACCCCCTTTATTCCCTTTCGCCCCTACCCATCTATGCTGTCTCTTTTATCCCCTGGCTCCCTGGTATCCTCTCCCTTCTATTCACTGTTTCCCAAACCTCTCTATGCTGTCTTCTTTATCCTATGACTCGAGCTCCCCTACCTGGTTTTCCTACTCCTTTTATAACCAGTCACTTCAATCCCTCTATACTGTCTCCTTAACCCCCAGCTCCCTTACCCCGTTTTCCCTGTCTCTACAGCCTCCCCAGCCCCTCTCTCTGCCTACATGGATTTCCCTACCTTTTGTGTCATCCTCCATTCTCTCTTCCATCACCTTCTCACCCCATCTCTCCTTTCTAAGTTCTCTTTTTCCTTCTGTCATTTCCACCCCCTTTCAAAAAAGGATCCCTCCGCCTTTGACACCACCCTGATTTAAACAAAATAATTACAGTGTTACAAGAACTATATAAGAAATCTTCATCGAAAAGCTGATAACTTGGGTCCCCTGCTGTTGTTATTTACAGTTAAAACATAATTAACCTATCATAAAGGTTAAAAACATCAAGAGCGATGTATATATAATTACGTTGTTTCCAGTGTTTCACACTTTCTTTTAAAATAAGGATTGCAAGAAGGTTAAGAAAACATGTATTTATTTTATTATTTTATTTTAATATTTTGTTCGAAAGAAGGAGTCAAACTAAAACTTAGTAAATCAATGACTTGTATAGTTTACCTTAGAGGTGTAAGCTGCTAGTTGGTCAGATGGAATGGTCTGCAGTCCCACATAGTTATCAAACTCGGAGCACATGTCTCAGAAGCTTGCCACTATGTCCATATATAAATAAATTCATCTCCGAGATGAGCAGGTTATCTTGTTTTAGCATGGGAATTAATTGTAATTTCAAATTGATTTACATGTATCTGGCTTTGGCACCATATTAATTAACAAGAAAGGATGGGCAGGGATCTCGATCACCTGGTGCCCCACGTGATCTTAGCCTGGTACTGCCGCACGCAAACAAACCCAGGTTGTCCTACACCGTGAAATCAGGACTTCAGATATTAGTCAGAAACACATAAGGCTTTTTAGCTGTCAGAACTACTAAATTCAAAGCCATTTATATTACGAATAGTTTTCGTCACAAATACTCAAGTTGGGTTCAGCAACAGATATCCTCCATAGAATATAGTTACCAATTCCGAGCAACTCGACTGATTTGCTCATAAATTGACAAGGACACACAGAGAATATACTTAGTATCCAGACTTGGAAACAGACTTGAAAATATTCAAGGAAATTGTGTGGGACTCATAGGGTTGTGAAACATTGTGATATACAAGAAATATGACAAACCCAGACGACCAAACCGCTGATAATGGCATTCAGCTCTCTGTCAGACCGGAGCCAGCAGTAGTCGGTGGTACAGGGTACGTATTCAAGATTGAATGAACCAAGTGTAGAAAGTTCAGGGTACGTATTCAAGATTGAATGAACCAAGTGTAGATAGTACAGGGTACATATTCAAGATTGAATGAACCAAGTGTAGATAGTACAGGGTACGTATTCAAGATTTAATGAACCAAGTGTAGATAGTTCAGGGTACGTATTCAAGATTTAATGAACCATGTGTAGATAGTACAGGGTACGTATTCAAGAGCGAATGAACCAAGTGTAGATAGTTCAGGGTACGTATTCAAGATTGAATGAACCAAGTGTAGATAGTTCAGGGTACGTATTCAAGATTTAATGAACCAAGTGTAGATAGTTCAGGGTGTTTTCAAGGTGTAACGAATCAGTTGATGGTTCTTGATTCGTATTCAAAGTTTTCTGAACTGATATTTTTCGCAGTGTACTCAAGATTTACAAGTTCATGGTATGTTTCAAAGTTTGTTGAACTGTTACACAAGTTTCTTCATTATCAGTTACACTAAGATAGTTTTGTACACAAACATTATGATATTTTTTTGCAAGCTCAAGGAATCATTTGTCGCCATTGTCAAGCAAAGAGTGCAAACAGCCAGATGTTGTGGCCTACCTAAACAGCTGAAAAAGCTACTCTCTTGGCAATGGTGAGCCCAGTCAGTAGTCAGTTGTAAAATCGTAATAAGACATATCGTTAGAGGTGCACTCTAATGATACAGGTAGTCTGATGGATCGGTAATACATGTATGTTTATCATCTTCATCTTCCCCCTGTCAAACAGCCATTATACCAGAAAAGAAACACATTTTCAAAAATTATGTAAGAAATTAATTTTAACTGTGTTTAACAGTCTATGTTATCCCTCCTGCAGAATTCCTGAAAGCTGTGTCGTGTTAACAAAAGCTATGTTATGATATATGTTGTCTCTAAAGACTGACCCATCTTTAATTCCCATGTCAGTCAATAGCGTGTGTCATTGCTTGTGATCTCTTTACCATAGACCCCCATCAACCTGTTTATCAGCAATCAGCCTAGCGATCAACTTTCGGAGCATGTGCATGACACGATTGCTGTTTGGGTCCTTATATATAAGATTGTCGTTGCCTCAAAGCAATCTCTTGCAACCAATTTCTTACTGCTTTAAGACACAGTGGGTGTCAATGGTTGCCAATCATGGTGGCGTCTGTTTCAGTTGCTGTTTACCCTTGTCATGATGCTACCATGTTACCCATGGACGTCCACTCCTGGGAAGGTCTTCTAACTTTCCTGTATGGCTGAGATATATAACTAACCAAAAACTGTTTGTTGATGCACACCAAAGTATAGGATGATGCCATGTTGCAGTTGCCTTTGCATTAGTAGGGCATTATAACCTTCCTCAATCAGTTTATAATAAGTAGGGCATTATAACCTTCCTCTATCAATTTATAATAATTAGGGCATTATAACCTTCCTCAATCAGTTTATAATAAGTAGGGCATTATAACATTCCTCTATCAATTTATATTAATTAGGGCATTATAACCTTCCTCAATCAATGTATAATGATTAGGGCATTATAACCTTCCTCAATCAGTTTATAATAATTAGGGCATTATAACCTTCCTCAATCAATTTATAATAAGTGGGGCATTATAACCTTCCTCAATCAATTTATAATAATTAGGGCATTATAACCCTCCTCAATCAATTTATAATAATTAGGGCAATAACCTTCCTTAATCAATTTATAATAATTAGGGTAATAACCTTCCTCAATCAATTTATAATAATTCGGGTAATAACCTTCCTCAATCAGTTTATAATAAGTAGGGCATTACATGTAAAACCTTCCTCAATCAATTTATAATAAGTAGGGCATTATAACCTTCCTCAATCAATTGATAATAATTAGGACAATTACCCTCCTCCATCAATTTATAATAATTAGGGCAATAACCCTCCTCCATCAATTTATAATAAGTAGGGCAATAACCCTCCTCTATCAATTTATAATAAGTAGGGCAATAACCCTCCTCTATCAATTTATAATAAGTAGGGCAATAACCCTTCTCTATCAATTTATAATAAGTAGGGCAATAACCCTCCTCTATCAATTTATATAATTAGGGCATTAACCCTCCTCTATCAATCTATAATAATTAGGGCAATAACCCTCCTCCATCAATTTATAATAAGTAGGGCAATACCCCTCCTCTATCAATTTATAATAAATAGGGCAATAACCCTCCTCTATCAATTTATAATAATTAGGGCATTAACCCTCCTCTATCAATTTATAATAATTAGGGCAATAACCCTCCTCTATCAATTTATAATAAATAGGGTAATAACCCTCCTCTATCAATTTATAATAAATAGGGCAATTACCCTCCTCTATCAATTGATATTCATTCCTCCTCCTCCTCCTCCGCCGACTCCGACGATCCTTCACAATCTTAATATTTGACAGCTCTTTTATGTTAATAACATCTCAGTCGATATTGACAAAATCTGCCATGGTGAACTTGACTTCAGCAGCCTCTTCGTCCTCTTTCCGGTTCAACTGTTGAATGAGGTCCATGATCCCCATACCACTACCAAAACCATTACTATGCATTGGAAATGAATAAATCATTTCTGAATAGAAAACCATACCATGTTGATTTTTTATGAAATATAATGAAGACGTTTTAAACAATATATTCAACATCAGTGTTCTGAATGTTATAGTGTGGATTAAACCAAGACTTGAACCCCTGACTCGGTATTATTGTACTATCACTCTGAGCGCCTGAACTACCGAGTGAACGAAAGTGTTCTGAATGTTATAGTGTGGATTAAACCAAGACTTGAACCCCTGACTCGGTATTACTGTACCATCACTCTGAGCGCCTGAGCTACAGAGTGAATGAAAGTGTTCTGACCCAAATGAGCTACAGTTATATCCCAAATAGAAGTCCTGTACAAAATACCGCAATGCAATGGTGCAGGGCTCCTTAATGTGGCCTAAAGGAGCCCTGGACCAAGGAGACACCATTTGTGTAAGTACTGCAGTCGTAATGTAGTACAACATGTATAAAGGGATAAAATGCTAAAATAAAATTAGGACTAAGTTATGAATGGTTTCAGTGATACAAGGCCCCTGGGTAGAAATATTTGTCAAATTGTCGGGGGATGCTTGTATAACTTGGGAACCTGAATCCCTAGGAGTTGAGATCGGGTGTAAAATGAAAGAAATTTGCAATATTTCCACTTTTAGTACTAGGTGTGTATCTATGTTTGTTTCCACCTCCCAATGAAACAATAGCATATTAATCATCCTGTGTTCTATTCACGCGTTTGCTATATTAACACCTTCCATTAATCCTTATTTAATGCGAAAAAGCTTTAAAAATCTTCTTAAGTTCCAGGATAAATGAGTTCGTGATATTTTGTCAGTAAGCTGCCAGTGACAAAGCATTAAAAATGTTCATCAAATTATTGACATCATTAAAATCTTGTAACAGGTGTCGAAATGTGTTAAAAATATCCAAATAAATACCATAAATATACAATCCACACAGTGTTAATCGGACATCCCAGATAGCAGGAGTTCCAATGCACATATGAATACTATATATTTCAAAAGTGCTAAATAAGCTCTAGAGAAAAACAAGAGAATAACGAAGTGTCAAGAAAACTATGATTCAAACTCAAAATCGAAAAAACAAAGGCAACAAAATAAATAATGAAAGGATTGCTTCGAGACCCTTAAAAAAGTACAAGGAAAATAAGACCAGCTGTTCCAGAAGGGTATGTCAAATTTATTAAACCCTATCACTCAAAAATTACTGGAGGGATCTTTCTCAAATTTCACACAAGGGTTCCTCTTGGTGCTTAATTATGCATATTAAACTTGACTGACGTGGGTACCAAGATGCCAACAGGCGGCCATCTTGTTATAGTTTTATTTTGTTATCGCTATTTCTCAGAGTTTACTGGAGGAATTTTTCTCAAATTTGATTTGAAGGTTTCTCTTGGTCCTGAGTTGTGCATGTTAACTTTTGGGGTTGATCAAAAGACTGATCAAGATGGTGGACAGGCAAACTGATCAAACTAATAAGAGAAAAGATCAAACTGACATAGAACTAATGAAGATGGTGCAATGGTGGGCGCCATGACCCCTCGGAGATTTCTTGTTTGTAAGTTGTAATAAAACTGGCTGTATCTCTTTTGTGAGATTCACCATGTATGTAATAAAACTGGCTGTATCTCTTTTGTGAGATTCACCAGGTACGTATGTAACATGCACTATTCTGTTCCTATGAGTTATGAGATGACAAAGTGAGCGACACAGGGCCACTGGGCCTATTATTTATTGTGAGACTCACCAGGTACGTATGTAACATGCACTATTCTGTTCCTATGAGTTATGAGATGACAAAGTGAGCGACACAGGGCCACTGGGCCTATTATTTATATAAGCAGATATAGCTGTCAGGTTTTTCTCCATATTAAATGTCATATCAAACGAAACGTGTTTATATATATGTTTGGTTTATGTCCGCTTCCTTGGCTTTTCCGACAGAAATCATCAAATTAATTTAGTCACTGATCTACTGAAGCTTGGAACAATGGAGTTGAGATCAATACTTGTACAGTAATATAGCCAGGGCTAGTACAGAATTTACTCTCGCCAGATATACCAAGGTTCCTTACACTGTTCCCTGTACATGTCGCTTCCCATGTCACTTTCTAATAAAGGTTGCAGCCCCTTATGTGTTTGACATTACATCACTTCAAGTTGTTGATGAAATTCTCAACTTGTAGCTTCATCATGATTTTGCATCAATACAGGCATGCTGAGACCTGAATCATGTGTTACCAGTCTCCAGGCATTTCACATTGGCATGGTAGAACAAAGTAATTAGCACAGCCTAGCACATGTCCAATAACACGCAAACAACAGCCATTTGTGTCAAATCTGTGTAATTTATACTCATAGATGTATGTGTTGATTGCAGAGACCATTGGGACTCATTAGCTAATGGGTTTACTGTGATGAGACCATGGAATGCTGCTATACAATATTTATATAATGTATATGTGGCCAGGCAGTTGTCCAGTTTGGAGGTCAATGAGAGTTACTCCCCAACCGGCCCTATAGTATATGTCACACTGATCTCTGCTCATTAGTTTTTCTATGATACCTGTGATTTGTTTTAGAGTTTAAGGTATATCTGTATATGTAGCACCTTACACATGAAACCTGAAATAAATGTGTTAGGTATCTCCCTTCAAAGTTATTTTCTTTAATAAGCATCATTAATATAGACCTACGTGGGGCAGGCGTCAGGTACTGGGTCGGTGGTTTTTCTCTGGGAACTCTGGCTTTCCTCCACCACCAAAACCAGGCACGTCCTTAAATGACCTTAGCTATTAATAGGACGTAAAACACGTCCTTAAATGACCTTAGCTATTAATAGGATGTAAAACATGTCCTTAAATGACTTTAGCTATTAATAGGACGTAAAACACGTCCTTAAATGCCCTTAGCTATTAATAGGACGTAAAACACAAACAAATCAAAAGTCATCAAGAATACTAAGGATATATCAATGTATTCATTCTTGTGTGCCTTTTAAAATGGATCTGGTGTAAGTCATACTTTAGAGTAACCAGGAACTCTTTTTGGAAAAGAGATTCATTTTACAGCAAGGTAGCATACCTCCTTAAGTTAATTACAACAGTTTACACAAGATAGTAATACGTCCTTAAGTTAGTTAACAGTCTGAGGGGAAAAAAGGAAAATATTGTTGTTTTTCAATCAAAGTCATTAACTGAAAACCGGTGATAACTTTAGGACAATATTGAAGGAAAATACTATTCATAATTCGATTAGGTAGAAATAATTTACAGACTGTAAGTGAAAACCTAATCATCTGGAAAATGGTATGAAACATGCTGATACACTGATGATGGCTGCAATCATTACATACATATAGGTATACATGTATGAGATTGGGATGATCCCATAACTACCAGGACAGGAACAGCTCCACGAAAAAACTACTTCCTCATATAAACAGAGTTTGTTATTGATTACATTTGAGGAAATGAATCAGAAGATTGTATGAACACATCTGAACACCAAAATAACAATGTTTCATGTGGGCAGCCCTGTGTACGCAACCTCTTCGTTATAGCTAACAGAAAGATCTGCTCTTCTCTCCGAGTTTAAATCCGTTTGGGATTTACTTTTCATGGAATGATTTGTGGATAACAAGATGTTTATTGAGTAAGTATGAGGCTTTGTTACTATGGTTACAAGGGGTCGTTGGTCCTATTTAATAAAGTTCATTGGAAATGTTTTCAGTGACTGCCCAAGGGCAACCTGACATTTGACAACACTTGCTAGGCACTGTCATATTGATCATTGTAATTAATTAGAGTCATGTGCATCATTACGCATTGGAAAATTGTATATTAGCAAAAAGTTTCTACATTGGCAGTTCTCATTAAATTGTCATTTCAGAAGATGTGTTATCTGCATCTCGGCATGCTTGCATATTCCCTAAATTGAGTAATAGTTAACAAATATAGATTGCGATTTGTAGTGCTCATATATCTACGACCAGTATACATTTGAGATACTGAGTTTGTGGAAATTTATTTACTTTCTATATATTAATCTCCAATATATTAACACAGAAAAAAAAAATTCGCTATTATGACTTCTTTCTTTGAAAAAAATCTCAAACTTGAGGTATTGCAATCTTAGTAAAACTGTTGTTCAATGTTGTCTTGCATAGGACCATCCTTGATTCCTGAGCATGAGGTTTAGAGCTTTGAGTAACGCTTATATTCCAGCTGTGCTGGCACACTCGGGAATGACCCAAGCCACGGCCAGAATCAGTTGGTTTTGGACACATGCATAGTCAGAGTATTGAAATGGAAAGATATTGTTCTTTTTGGTGCAGCTTTTTAATGAAAAGGATTCTCATCCATGTCAAGTGATTGTCTATTATATGTGAAAAAGATAAAGTGTGCTTGAGAGATAGCTCAGGCAGTCGCAAAAGTTAAACATTTCTAACTCCCTCATAAAAAAAAATACATTTGTGTTTATAAATTCATTTTTAATCAAAGTCTATAACAATCAAGTCTATCAAATGAAATGTAGAATGTGTGTTTATTTACATTGAGAGTTTATGACAAAGTTTATATACACTGAAGGCATCAACTGGCATTGAGCGCTAGCTGTTACTACAAACCGACCATGGTAAAAAGTAAATCAATTCCCAGGATGAAAATCATTTCCTGATGGTTCACCGATATTTAAAACTTTACTGTGATTTATACAAAATCAATATTGAGTTTTTCCCTTATTAAAGGGTTTGGTTGGATTTAGTTGCATGAACTGATTGATAAATTGATTAAGTCTTGTACATTTTTTATACAAAAATCCATATCTCTGATCCTCTGGTACAGGGCTTTCAGCATTAACAATTTTTTTTTCTTATATATGTGTTTGCATTTTTCAGGTAGGTTTTTAATTGTATCTCCAAGTATCTGATCATGAACATTTCTAAGTTTTCCAATTTATCTGAAATTTAATAGGATAGTTAGTTAGATTGCAAAGACTCTATATTTACCTGAATAATTAAGTCTTCAAAGTTTACTGTTGTGTAATTGCTTTTCCTTCATGCAAAAAGGTACAAAACAGAGAAACACAATATATTAACTATTCCGTCTTTGCGTATTGCAGACTTATCTTCTGTTGTGAGCAGGTATTGATTGTTACGTCATTGGTTTGTGGGAGAAAGTTACGTCGTTTTCTCAAATATTGATGACGTTACTCTCACAAACCAATTGGGTAACAATCAATAGCTGCTAACATTAGAAGATAACTCTGCAATACGCAAAGACGGAATACTCCAAGCAGATCTTCACCATGTCTAAAGAATGGTTTATTAAAATTATTATTTCTACAGCAACTATAATGAATTGCACAGGAATAATACATATTATACCCAGTAGTGTGTTCTTACTTAGGGATCCCTGTCCCACTACAGGTAAAACTAGAGAGTTCCACTGCAGAGTTTTGTGTATAGAGTAACCTCCCCTTTAGTTTGGATATGGCCTCAGACCACAATTAATTCTACTATATGTTACTACCAAAGGAAAAATGAAATGAAAATATTTTAAAACTTTGCGCACTGGGTCTGGTGCCTATTTCATATTGTAGGTCTATTCAAACTGAACATACAGTGAGCTGGAAAGTACCTCATGACCTGCATTTAAGAACAATCATTTCATTTGAATGTCATTACCCTGAATGTATAGGGGAAAATACCAAAAATCCCAAAATATCACTGCGCAAGACTCATCACTCATTGTGTCCTGCTGTGTATACAAACATTTTTTTTGAATCACTAGAATAGATATTGTTGAACAATTCTATGTAAAAAACATGTACAAATTTATCATAGTTGATAGATCAGACACGAACAATTATTTAGTAACTGACCTGAAATGTCCTTATGCACTACATTCGTGTACAATGACCCGGAAGTGTATTTGTGGTCTGAGGCCATATAACTACTATGACTTTACCAGGGTACTACCATTGACCACACAGTTTAGTTGGTTAGGGTGACAGTATTATGACCAGAGTTTCAGGGGGCGAACCTGGTCTGCCCATGTTATTTGTACATTTACATCACGAATGATGTTTTTAGGTTACCTGACCATTGGTCATGGTAACCTATTGTGATAGCCTTTTGTCCGTCTTCGTGCGTTAACTTTTCCTTGTGAACACAATTACTTGAGTAAATGTTAACCGAGTTTGATGAAACTTTGTATGCAGCCATAAATCAATAAGATCTTGGTCGAGTTTGAAAATGGGAATTATTGGAAGATAACTTGCAGAGTTATTGCCCTTTGTAATAATATTATTATTGGACCCTGTAAACACGAGAAGCTGAGTAAATGTTAACCGAGTTTGATGAAACTTTGTATGCAGCCATATATCAATAAGATCCCAAACGAGTTTGAAAATGGGAATTATTCGACAGTAACTTACAGAGTTATTGCCCTTTGTATTAATATTATTATTGGACCTTGTGAACATGAGAACTTGAGTAAATATTAACCGAGTTTGATGAAACTTTGTATGCAGCCATAAATCAATAAGATCTCGGATGTATGCAGCCATAAATCAATAAGATCTCGGATGAGTTGGAAAATGGGAATTATCGGAAGATCACTTACAGAGTTATTGCCCTTTGTTATATTATTATTATTGGACCTTGTGAACACGATAACTTGAGTAAATAATAACAGACTTTGATGAAATTTTGTATGCAGCCATATATCAAAAAGATCTCGGATGAGTTGGAAAATGGGAATTATTCGACTGTAGCTTACAGAGTTATTGCCCTTTGTAATATTATTATTATTGGACCTTGTGAACATGTTAACTTGAGTAAATAATAACAGAGTTTGATGAAATTTTGTATGCAGCCATATATCAAAAAGATCTCTGACGATTTCGAAAATGGGAATTATTCGACAGTAATTTGCAGAGTTATTGCCCTTTGTATTAATATTATTATTGGACCTTGTGAACACGAGAACTTGAGTAAATGTTAACTGAGTTTGATGAAAGTTTGTATGCAGCCATATATCAATAAGATCCCGGACTCTAAATGGGAATTATTTGACAGTAACTTACAGAGTTATTGCCCTTTGTAATATTATTATTATTTGACCTTGTGAACATGATAACTTAAGTAATTACAACCAAGTTTGATGAAACTTCGTATGCAGCCTTATATCAATAAGATCTCGGATGAGTTGGAAAATGGGAATTATTCGACAGTAATGCACAGAGTTATTGCCCTTTGTAATAATATTATTATTGGACCTTGTAGACTCGATAACTTGAATTAATGTTGACGGAGTTCAATGAAACTTTGTCCGGTAATTATTTGACGGTTACCTGCAGAGTTATTGCCCTTTGTCATTATATTATTATTTGTCCCTGTGATGTTGATTGACATTACACAAGAATAGATGAAAATTCATGTGGTACACCTTTTTCAGTCATGACACATTTTTGCTACTAACAAGGTGCTATTAAAATTTTGTGCCTTATTTAGTAAATCATTGATTTATGCTTTTACTTTTTTCTTTTAACCAGGAACAGAAGACATACAGTTATCAAGTGTTAACGTATGCCGAACTATTAATTCATTTGCAATTGACAACAAAAGAGGATCTACAAATATACATTTATTTACAATATACAATATCTATATAAGCATACTCTTTCACACTCACTAATAACTCTCATACAATTCTACATTGGACATATATATTATGATTTACTTACATCTATAAATAGATAAATATATATATTATATTACACCTAAATCCCTAAGTCTATAATATAATGAATAGTCTTTGTAGCTTCCCACACGAACAGATCACAAAGTTCCGTTACCGTTAATTTCCATCCCGCCTTCTGGCAAACACAATCAGTAGCCAAACACTCTAGGAATGTCCCCCTGGTCAACTGGCAGATGACATCTATGGCTGAACTGTATCTCAGCTGCTGAAGTCACAGTTGCTGTGTCGGAGTTCAACTCCACTCAACTATTACCGGGCCTCCATACCACAGTATGTCACATCATGCTCCCGGCCTCCATAATAGAGTACTATGTCTCCATAACTAGGGAAAATATCAACAGGTTCCATCTCTGGATAATCATATCCATATGTATAAGTCAGTTCATAAAACTGCTGTCTCAGTGCATCGTAGGTGGAAAACATGGACAATAACACCGTTGGCCATCACAGGTTTCCATACTTTTGTCCTCAGACAAAACTGACAGGTCTCTCACTGGGAAATAAGCGTGAGCTGTATTTCACGCTAACTCCCGAATACTTCACAATAACAGAAGCAGTAATGAAAACAATGGTCACGCCATTATACCTGTCTTTCACACCTGTCCAAACAACTCTGCTCGTGCCCAGGTAAATATAAAGTTGGCACGCTTTTCTTTACCCGCGAAATACAAATACCAATAACCTTTCTTTCCTATTTAATACTCATTCATACTTACCGCATGGAATATAAAGTAACCTCAAATGTCAATATGTGACAACCGTCCCCATTTAGAAAAATTCATTTTGGAACAAATTGTATTTTTACAATACACATAAGACATTTTGCTCCTCACAATATATATCCTGGACTATGCACAAATTGTCCTGCATGGATGCATATCTACAGTCTGCTGAGGTAGTCCGCGCCCACATTGTCCTTGCCTCTGATGGCACGAATCGTAAAACGATATGGCTGTATCTGCAATGCCCATTGCATTAGAGTAGCGTTGGTGCCTTCATCTTGTTGAGATAGATCAACGGCTGATGATCGGTTAAATTTCTAGGATAAACTGCCTTCCATAAATGTACTTCAGGAATTTAGTGATTCCCCATACAACAGTTAAACATTCCTTCTCGACCACAGCATAGGATTTCTCAGCATCTTTCAACTTTCGGCTAGCATAGGCAACGGGAAATAGACTGTCAACAGCTTCCTGTAGAAGGACGGCCCCAAGACCGTAGTCTGACGCATCAGTCTGTAGTACAAACTCCTTCTCAATATCAGGTAGTGTCAGTATTGGACTGGATGATAACATTTTCTTTAAAGTTTGGAAAGCTCTTTCTTGAGGTTCCAACCATTTAACTCAATTAGGTTGTCCTTTTCTAGTGAGATCAGTTAATGGCACTGATATCGAAGCAAAGTCCGGTATGAACTTCTTGTAGAAGCCTGCCATTCCCATAAATGATCGCACTTGCTTCTTCGTCTCTGGTGTCTGAACATCCAGAATAGCTTTGATCTTGTCAAGATTTGGTGCAAGACGCTGGTCACCGACGATATGACCAAGGCATTCCAGACTTCCATATCCTATGGCACACTTGGTAGGTCTGGCTGTAAGACCTGCACTTCGAAGCCTCTGGAATAGCGTCTTCAAGATGAACAAATGTTCTTCCAACGTCCTGGTGTACACAAGAATATTATCTATAAAGCTCTCGATCCCAGTCATGTCTTTCAGAAGTTTCCTCATCATACGACAAAATGTTGCTGGCACATTCACAAGTCCAAAAGGCATCACAGAAAATTCGAACAATCCTTTAGTGGTTGAAAAAGCTGTCTTTTGTTGAGCTGTCTTCGCCATAGGCACTTGCCAATAGCCTTTACTTAGATCCAATCGAGAGAAGTATCGATGTCCTGATAGGCGTGCAAATATCTCATCCGCATTCGGCATTGGCTCTGCATCGAAGATGGTAACTCGATTCAGCTGTCGATAGTCAATACAAAACCTATTACTGCCATATTTCTTTTTGACAATTACAACTGGAGCAGAGTAAGGGGACTCGGCCGGCGTTATCAACATCTTCCCAACTTCATCTTGGATTGTCGCCTTCATACTGTAGGGTATACTATGACTCTTAGCCCTGACTGGTTCATCTGTCAAAGTAGTTATGTCATGTTCTCCCAGGTTGGTTTTCCCCAGAACATCTGTAAGGACGTCTTCAAATTCCTCTAACATTTCCTTGACATCTGTCATCTGTTCCACACCGAGTAATTCTGATACCAGTACATCTTCAGTAGTTTCAGATCTTATTGGTCCTGGCGATGTAACAATCGCGTCTTCGAGAATCTCTTCGTTCCCATTGCTGTCTTACTCCTCAATGACTGCAGCACAAGTGACTGACAGAACACCTGGATCATTTCTGACGACACGGTTACCGTCCCTGTCCACATATAGTCGCAATAGGTTTGCGTGGTAAGTCTTAGACTTTCCGTCGACTACAACTTTGTAGTCCATGGACCCGTTTCTCTCCTCAATTACATATGGTCCTTTCCACTGCATTAACAACTTGTTCCTCTTTGTTGGCAGAAGCACCAGCACCTTTTGCCCAGGATTCATCTTTCTGTCTTTCGCCTTCTTGTTATAGTACATTGCTTGACAAGTTCTGGCTGACTTCAATTGCTGCTGAGCCATCTTGCATGTCTCTTCCAAACGTTCTTTCAGATCAATAACGTATTGATAAGTGGTCTTTGTATCAGGATCAGGAATATCCTTGGTCAATAGTTCCCTGAGAATCATCATTGAGCCTCTAACCTTTCGTCCGTATAACAACTCAAATGGAGACAATCCAAGGCTCTCCTGCGTCACTTCACGATAAGCAAACAACAAAGCGTTGATATATTTGTCCCAATCACGAGGTCTTTCGGAACACATCCTACGAAGCATTTGCTTGAGAGTGCCATTAAATCGTTCAACAAGTCCATTGCACATCAGATGGTACGGCGTTGTAGTTAACTGACGAATAGACAACAAACGGCTAACTTCTCGCATCAAATCCGAAGTGAATTGTGAGCCCTTATCTGTCAGCACTTGAGGAATTCCAACACGACTGTAGACATCAACTAAGGCCTCTGAAACACGTTCAGTTTCAATGCTCTTCAATAGAACTGCTTCCGGATATCGCGTCGCATAGTCGACTATGGGGAGTATGTAACGGTTCCCACTTTCAGTTACAGGATCCAATGGTCCAACTATGTCAATGGCTACACGTTGGAACGGAGTGTCAATCAATGGCATTGATCCTATTGGCACTTTCCCAACCTTTCCCTTCGAAAATGTTCTCTGGCATGTGTCACAAGATCGGCAATATCTCGTCACATCGGTCGTCATTCCTGGCCAGAAAAACTCTGAGGTTATCCTTTCCAATGTTCTCTTAGCTCCCATATGACCGGCCATCATAGATTCATGAGCCAACTGAAGAACTGTCGGTCTGTATGCTGTCGGAACCACAAGGAAAAGTATGAATTGGCCCCTGGATGACAGTCCTAATTTTAATCGAATGTCACGTGACCGTTAAGGCCCATGGGCCTCTTGTTGATTTTTGGCGTTTATTTCAACTTTATTGCCTTTTCATATGAGTTCTGTAAGATTTATTTTCTTTTCAAAAATCTGTTATCATAGCTCTAGTCATGCTGTAAAAAATAGTTACAATTGATAGAAAGTTACAGTTTTTGGCACAGTAGCATAGGTATCTACCTACTGTTGTACAGTAGTACCAGTAAGTCTGTAAGTTTAACCAGTAGTGATGTTTATACACTGTAAGTTGTACAGTAGTACCAGTAAGTCTAAAAGTTTAACCAGTAGTGAGGTTTATACACTGTTAGTTGTACAGTAGTACCAGTAAGTCTATAAGTTTAACCAGTAGTGAGGTTTATACACTGTAAGTTGTACAGTAGTACCAGTAAGTCTATAAGTTTAACCAGTAGTGAGGTTTATACACTGTAAGTTGTACAGTAGTACCAGTAAGTCTATAAGTTTAACCAGTAGTGAGGTTTATACACTGTAAGTTGTACAGTAGTACCAGTAAGTCTATAAGTTTAACCAGTAGTGAGGTTTATACACTGTAAGTTGTACAGTAGTACCAGTAAGTCTATAAGTTTAACCAGTAGTGAGGTTTATACACTGTAAGTTGTACAGTAGTACCAGTAAGTCTATAAGTTTAACCAGTAGTGAGGTTTATACACTGTAAGTTGTACAGTAGTACCAGTAAGTCTATAAGTTTAACCAGTAGTGAGGTTTATACACTGTAAGTTGTACAGTAGTACCAGTAAGTCTATAAGTTTAACCAGTAGTGAGGTTTATACACTGTAAGTTGTACAGTAGTACCAGTAAGTCTATAAGTTTAACCAGTAGTGAGGTTTATACACTGTAAGTTGTACAGTAGTACCAGTAAGTCTATAAGTTTAACCAGTAGTGAGGTTTATACACTGTAAGTTGTACAGTAGTACCAGTAAGTCTATAAGTTTAACCAGTAGTGAGGTTTATACACTGTAAGTTGTACAGTAGTACCAGTAAGTCTATAAGTTTAACCAGTAGTGAGGTTTATACACTGTAAGTTGTACAGTAGTACCAGTAAGTCTATAAGTTTAACCAGTAGTGAGGTTTATACACTGTAAGTTGTACAGTAGTACCAGTAAGTCTATAAGTTTAACCAGTAGTGAGGTTTATACACTGTAAGTTGTACAGTAGTACCAGTAAGTCTATAAGTTTAACCAGTAGTGAGGTTTATACACTGTAAGTTGTACAGTAGTACCAGTAAGTCTATAAGTTTAACCAGTAGTGAGGTTTATACACTGTTAGTTGTACAGTAGTACCAGTAAGTCTATAAGTTTAACCAGTAGTGAGGTTTATACACTGTTAGTTGTACAGTAGTACCAGTAAGTCTATAAGTTTAACCAGTAGTGAGGTTTATACACTGTTAGTTGTACAGTAGTACCAGTAAGTCTATAAGTTTAACCAGTAGTGAGGTTTATACACTGTAAGTTGTACAGTAGTACCAGTAAGTCTATAAGTTTAACCAGTAGTGAGGTTTATACACTGTTAGTTGTACAGTAGTACCAGTAAGTCTATAAGTTTAACCAGTAGTGAGGTTTATACACTGTAAGTTGTACAGTAGTACCAGTAAGTCTATAAGTTTAACCAGTAGTGAGGTTTATACACTGTTAGTTGTACAGTAGTACCAGTAAGTCTATAAGTTTAACCAGTAGTGAGGTTTATACACTGTTAGTTGTACAGTAGTACCAGTAAGTCTATAAGTTTAACCAGTAGTGAGGTTTATACACTGTTAGTTGTACAGTAGTACCAGTAAGTCTATAAGTTTAACCAGTAGTGAGGTTTATACACTGTTAGTTGTACAGTAGTACCAGTAAGTCTATAAGTTTAACCAGTAGTGAGGTTTATACACTGTTAGTTGTACAGTAGTACCAGTAAGTCTATAAGTTTAACCAGTAGTGAGGTTTATACACTGTTAGTTGTACAGTAGTACCAGTAAGTCTATAAGTTTAACCAGTAGTGAGGTTTATACACTGTTAGTTGTACAGTAGTACCAGTAAGTCTATAAGTTTAACCAGTAGTGAGGTTTATACACTGTTAGTTGTACAGTAGTACCAGTAAGTCTATAAGTTTAACCAGTAGTGAGGTTTATACACTGTTAGTTGTACAGTAGTACCAGTAAGTCTATAAGTTTAACCAGTAGTGAGGTTTATACACTGTTAGTTGTACAGTAGTACCAGTAAGTCTATAAGTTTAACCAGTAGTGAGGTTTATACACTGTTAGTTGTACAGTAGTACCAGTAAGTCTATAAGTTTAACCAGTAGTGAGGTTTATACACTGTTAGTTGTACAGTAGTACCAGTAAGTCTATAAGTTTAACCAGTAGTGAGGTTTATACACTGTTAGTTGTACAGTAGTACCAGTAAGTCTATAAGTTTAACCAGTAGTCCGGTTTATACACTGTTAGTTGTACAGTAGTACCAGTAAGTCTATAAGTTTAACCAGGAGTGAGGTTTATATACTGTAAGTTGTACAGTAGTACCAGTAAGTCTATAAGTTTAACCAGTAGTCCGGTTTATACACTGTTAGTTGTACAGGGAATGAATTGTGATGGAGTGATATTTCGATAGCAGATTTCCCAGACAAAATATATTTGTTTTTTTTGTGTATGAATCCTTGTAAATACAAGGAAGTAGTACAGTCAGTGGCTTTGTGCCTGTTTATATCCTTGTCTATCCCGATTCCAGTGGAGGGGGAAGTAAAGCTTAGGGTCTAGGTTACTTAACGGATACGTTTATAAGCTGATCCTGGAGTTAGCACAGTATTGTCACAGCTGGTGTTATTTCATAACTTAATGTGTGACTTCTTGTATTATAATATCCGTGTTATGTAACATTTACAATTTTAGAGATAACCATGTTGATTTTTATGAATACTGAAAGTACCTCTGTGTGTATATATATGAAATGTTTGTGTTATATTTACTTTTCCACTGCCAAGGTCCTCTTTCACAGAAGAAATTGATAGAGCTATGAACAAACGTTTGATGCTATTCCTCCCCCCTCCAATAACAGGAGAGTACAACCAATAGAAGCAAATCTTTTGGTGATGTTAGGCTGTTCCAGGAATCTTGTTTACACTGATGACACAGACGCTTCAATGTGAAAAATATATGAAGAAAATATCTACATTTAGGTGGATAATAACTAAACATTTAGAATGTAGATATAAGGATCGAATGGCATTTTTCAATGTTCATGCTGGTATGAATGGAGATCGGTTGCACACATATTTCATGGGCTTGGTGGAATATGTATGTAACCAATTTGCGTTCATTACCAACATGAAATTGACAAAAATGTTGTTCAGTCCTTATATACAATCCTAGTTGTTACCTACTATTGATATGATATAATTGTGTGGTACAAACGATATTATACCATTACACAATCTTGTTAACTTTCAATTCAGATTTTAAAAAAAAACACACCAGTTTTTCTAGAATTTTAACATTGGTTTTTCACAGCTCCTCTACAAGCATTGTAAAAGATACCCTGCCACAACAGACATCTCAGTTGGTACTTTTATGCCTACTTCGTGTTTGACATATGCAACTTGAAATCTATTGAATCTCTAAGTTTACCTGTAAATCAATCTACCTGTAATTCAGTCTACCTGTAACTCAGTCTACCTGTAAATCAATCTACCTGTACCTCAGTCTACCTGTAGCTCAGTTTACCTGTAATTCAGTTAACCTGTAACTCAGTCTACCTGTAATTCAGTCTACCTGCAATTCAGTCTACCTGTACCTCAGTCTACCTGTAAATCAATCTACCTGTAATTCAGTCTACCGTTAACTCAGTTTACCTGTAACTCAGTCTACCTGTAAATCAATGTACCTGTAGCTCAGTCTACCTGTAGCTCAGTCTACCTGTAACTCAGTAAACCTGTACCTCAGTCTACCTGTAGCTCAGTTTACCTGTAATTCAGTAAACCTGTACCTCAGTCTACCTGTAGCTCAGTTTACCTGTAATTCAGTAAACCTGTACCTCAGTCTACCTGTACCTCAGTAAACCTGTTGCTCAGTCTACCTGTACCTCAGTCTACCTGTAAATCAATGTACCTGTACCTCAGTCTACCTGTACCTCAGTAAACCTGTAGCTCAGTCTACCTGTACCTCAGTAAACCTGTAGCTCAGTCTACCTGTACCTCAGTAAACCTGTTGCTCAGTCTACCTGTACCTCAGTCAACCTGTAGCTCAGTCAATCTTTGTGATGTATACAGTAATAAGGTATAACTGATATATAGTGTAGGGGGTACAGGGAGATGGATGTTGACGTAGGTACAGGATTGGTCACCATGACAATAAGCACCTTAACTCAAAAAGCCTCCAAGTCATCCCCTTACATCAGTGATGGCCAATCTTAAGCCTCTTCCCTCAGATTGTGTGATTCATATCTAATTAACACTTTCAGAAAACACCTGTTTATTGCAATACAGGTACTTACCTGTCCTAATCACCTCTACGTGATGACCATATTAGAGACAGATTTACAGGCGAGTGGGGATGGTTTGTGTATCTGTGGTTCTGGTACATTTACACAAAGTAAGGGCAAAAGGTAGCTTTAGCTTATTAGGAACAATTTCCAAGTCTCTTAGGTAAAAGAAATAGATGTGTTACAAATACTATGGGCCAAACTGTGAGTCACTGTTAAGGTCTGACTTGCAGTATATCTGAGTATTCTTACAGAATGTTCTGGTGAGAGGTGTGAATCACTCACAGTTTGGCCTATAGTATTTGTTACACATCTATAAATCCATGACGTTCTACAATGCTGTTTGGCCTATAGTATTTGTAACAGATCTATAAATCCATGACGTTCTACAATGCTGTTTGGCCTATAGTTTTGTAACAGATCTATATATCCATGGCGTTATACAATGCTGTTTGGCCTATAGTTTTGTAACAGATCTATAAATCCATGACGTTCTACAATGCTGTTTGGCCTATAGTTTTGTAACAGATCTATATATCCATGACGTTCTACAATGCTGTTTGGCCTATAGTATTTGTAACAGATCTATATATCCATGACGTTATACAATGCTGTTTGGCCTATAGTATTTGTATAAGATCTATATATCCATGACGTTATACAATGCTGTTTGGCCTATAGTATTTGTATAAGATCTATAAATCCATGATGTTCTACAATGCTGTTTAAAGCCTTATTTGTGGATACTTTTTTTTGCCATCCAGACATTTCGCCTTTAAAACATCTGAAATTAAATTCCATAAAAAATGACATCCTGAAGATTTCATCACAGGGATTGATAATAAGGGTGAGCCCGATAGTCTGAGACCTGTGAAATATCTAACTAGACTTGTGGTTCTGAAAACTGCCAGCTTGATGGACAAGTCAAAATCTAGCATTACTCATTATGTTAAGTTATATTGGATTTGTAGAACTTGCCATATCCTCTACTCTATTAAAACCTGTGACTATCACGTTTTGCCATATCCTCTACTCTGTTAAAACCTGTGACTATCACATGTTGCCATATCCTCTTCTCTGTATAAAACCTGGGACTTTTAAATTCTGCAATATCCTCTTCTTTGTTAAAACCTGTGACTATCACATTCTGCCATATCCTCTACTCCGTTAAAACCTGTGACTTTTAAATTCTGCAATATCCTCTTCTCTGTTAAAACCTGTGACTATCACAGGTTGCCATATCCTCTACTCTGTATAAAACCTGTGACTATCACATGTTGCCATATCCTCTACTCTGTATAAACATGTGACTATCACATGTTGCCATATCCTCTACTCTGTTAAAACCTGTGACTATCACATGTTGCCATATTATCTTCTCTGTTAAAACCTGTGACTATCACATGTTGCCATATCCTCTTCTCTGTTAAAACCTGTGACTATCACATTTTGCCATATCCTCTACTCTGTATAAAACCTGTGACTATTACATTTTGCCATATCCTCGACTTTGCTTATATCAGCTTCCCGTTCGGTTGCACTGGGGTTTTAATTTTCATTCCTATTTGTTATTTTTCCAATGATGCATTCGTTTTTCGACCTGTGTGATTTTAGCTTCCTATTTTACGTTACATACTGTTGTGTAATATTCAATGCCAGTTGTCTCTGTCAATTTCCCCTCAATGCATTAGCTGGTATTTTAACATTGTAGTCACGATTTCCCATAATGCTCTGGTGTTGTTCCTTGTTTACTTTGAGTGCCATTCCCTGCCAAAGATATGATGATCAATTCAAATATAGAATAATCTTTCTAGTTGTAGGGTATTATTAGGTATGGGCTCAAGGTAAGCGGCCTTATAGCCTTATCGATATCAGGAATCAGATATAAATCTGTACATTATTGTCACGCTACTGTCAAAGATCAAGGGGTAGAGAGTATATGGTGTATTCCATTACAGAATGATAACTTGTCACATGGTTTATACCCTGTAACAAAACATCTGTTAATAGTGTGTACGTATACTCTCTAACAAAATGTCTGTCACATGGTGTGTACATATACTCTCTAACAAAATGTCTGTCACATGGTGTGTACGTATACTCTCTAACAAAATGTCTGTCACATAGAGTGTACGTATACTCTCTAACAAAATGTCTGTCACATAGAGTGTATGTATACTCTCTAACAAAATGTCTGTCACATAGAGTGTACGTATACTCTCTAACAAAATGTCTGTCACATAGAGTGTATGTATACTCTCTAACAAAATGTCTGTCACATAGAGTGTACGTATACTCTCTAACAAAATGTCTGTCACATAATGTGTACATATACTCTCTAACAAAATGTCTGTCACATAGAGTGTATGTATACTCAACAAAATGTCTGTCACATAGAGTGTATGTATACTCTCTAACAAAATGTCTGTCACATCGACGGTATGTATACTCAACAAAATGTCTGTCACATAGAGTGTATGTATACTCTCTAACAAAATGTCTGTCACATAGAGTGTATGTATACTCTCTAACAAAATGTCTGTCACATGGTGTGTACGTATACTCTCTAACAAAATGTCTGTCACATGGTGTGTACGTATACTCTCTTAAAAAATGTCTGTCACATAGAGTGTATGTATACTCTCTAACAAAATGTCTGTCACATGGTGTGTATGTATACTCTCTAACAAAATGTCTGTCACATAGAGTGTATGTATATACTCTCTTACAAAATGTCTGTCACATAGTGTGTATATATTCTATA
>NW_018408782.1:55870-56203 GCF_002113885.1 Mizuhopecten yessoensis | reverse complement strand
TTGCACGTTTTATTTCGAATCAAATTGGAAAAAAGAAATGGGCTGCCTAACGGCCGTCGTGGGTTTTAACGATTAAGTGGTTTCTCGCTATTTCTTAAGAAGTCAAAGACATATTTTTCTCAAATTAGACATTGGGGTTCATACATAATTTTTAGTATCCAAGTGCCCAAAATTGGTTCTGATAGTAAAGAAACTGTTGTATGGAAATCTGCACCTGCGGAATCAGGTAGCTGTCCGTTACCGCCCGTTTTATAAAATATATTAATGCAATATTTTAGTGTCCAAGCGAAGATGAGAGTGATCTTTTTAACTGCATAATTACAAGCAATCTTT
>NW_018408782.1:54451-55073 GCF_002113885.1 Mizuhopecten yessoensis | reverse complement strand
ATTTTACAATTTTTCTTCTGATATATCGATTATACCGACTTCATATTTTTATTTAACATTGATGCACAAACCATAAGAGAAAAGACGATTTCACAACATAACCTTTTTATAAGAGCATCGAAATGAACATTTTATTCACTTTGCACCTATTTGTTAGTTGTGAATTTAAAGCTCATAATTGGACACTCGTACCTGACCCAAGTAACCCCTGGGGAGGGGGAGTCATTATAGGTGTGAAGGTGACTGTGAGGAGATCTTACGAGAGTAGAACTACGGGAGGCAGGTTTGGGTCGGGGGAAAAAAGCCTTAGGGGATCGGTACTTGTAATTGTAATCTTGCTCTTCTGGCTAATTAAAATACTAGGGAAAGGTTCACACCAGCCAAATTCATACCTGAACTCGTTATAGGTAACAAATATAATTTGCATGTAAACACTAGTTAGGCGCTCTCATCATAAGTTCATATCACGATGTGCGTTCTTTACCCATGGTACCCTAAAATTATATACATATATTATTCAGATGGACTTCCGTTATCATTTAATTAATATTAATTTATTTTTGATATTGGCAATACATCCAAACTGCACATCTGATGATACAATGTTGCAAATCATTATACG
>NW_018408782.1:52993-53569 GCF_002113885.1 Mizuhopecten yessoensis | reverse complement strand
TTTATGTTATGGTTATTGAATGTCTAGACGAGTTTATCACGAGATGTTTCGATGGGAGGTTACGAGTTCTGGAAGCGAACGAGTTAACGCCCACCCAAATATCGAGTGTACACGAGTCTATAGGCATTCAATAAATTGCTTGTATCATGGTCCGTCAATTAACTGTGACTAAATTTCTAAGAACCAATCAGAATTGTCTTGTGTTCCTGCGTAAATTTCCCGCCAAAAACAATCAACAATCAATTAGGAGTACATTTCCCGCCAAAAACAATCAACAATCAATCAGAAGTTCAAGCCTTATTCCACTTCCTGCCTTTAGTTTCTCATAATTTCCATTTGAGCTTTGAAAGCAGCAGGATGACAACACCGTCAGCTAGTTCAACTTCATATTAAAAAAAATGGGCTTGACATTTTGTCTGAAAATGTACACTTCATTCGCTTTCATGAGACTTGTGTAATGTTTCCATTTCATGCACAATATTTGTTGAAGGTGTTTTTTTACAATCTTATAGGAAAAACAGGAAGACCACGATTCAAAGCTAGAAAACTGGACTCGAATGTCCGACATTATAATGG
>NW_018408782.1:51691-52661 GCF_002113885.1 Mizuhopecten yessoensis | reverse complement strand
AAAGTTTGTTTCCTATCAAAGAAACACTGTAATGGCATTGAACAGCGGTACCCACTGAGGATTTGACGTGTCATCCCGGGTACAGTTGCGTTCGAGGGGTTCGTTACAAATGTCTGAAATACACACTTGCTTTAATAATCTTTTGTGTGCTTATGACACATATCAGTATAATGTCGTACATCGAATTACAGAAAACGTGTTTTCCTTTCAATGTAGACGCTCCCGGCTTGAAATTATGAACTATTATGACAAAATCGCATGTTTTCTGCGTCATTAAAATTATTTTATTACAGGGATGGAGCAGCCACATTGTCTGATCCAATCTGGAGTCGTGTACTGTAAAAATAAATTATGATAACCATGATCTTCATTTGACACTAATCAGTTGTTAAATGTTCTGTGTATAACTTGGTCACGGACGGACGACCATTAATGATGTTACATGGATCTTGCGAACCTTTCTCCTTTTAAGCTGTACATCACCTGTACANGTCTCTTTTTGCCCAGCATTTGTATTTATAGTTTTGGGGTGGGATTCTCAACCGTTTCAAAGTAATGACCCAGGGGTTAAGACTGCAAAGGTGGGGCAGACCCTGGGATCCATTCTAATATCATGACTGCATTAGTATCTCTTTATGCCCAGAATTTGTATATATAGTTTTGGGGAGGGTATCTCAACCGTTTTCAAGTTATGACCAAGGGACTATGTCTCCAAGGGTGGGGCCAGACCCTAGGGCCATCCTGGAAGCAACTGTGCATTCTTCTCTTTATACTCAGCAATTGTATATATCGTTATACAGTGGGGATCTCAACCATTTCCAAGTAATAAACTTTTTTTGGCCCCACCCCTTAGCCCGGGGGGGTCAGCAACAAAATTTCTAATTTTGAATCCCTACCTCCCATGAATGCTTCCAACCAAATATGGTTGATACCCATGGCACAGTTCTACAGAAGAAGTCATTTATAGCAG
>NW_018408782.1:48101-50612 GCF_002113885.1 Mizuhopecten yessoensis | reverse complement strand
GGGTCGGCTTATCTGTGTTAAGTTCTGAACAACATTGCTTCATAACAAAATGTTCATCAGGAAATAGGTACAAAATTTAACCTGGGCCTTTGACCCAATGACCTTGACCGTTGGTCAGTTGACTCCTTGTTTAATTCTGATCATCTTTGCTTCATCATGTCATAACAAAATGTTTTATCAGTGAAAAGATGTAAATTTTTACCTTGACCTTTGAACCTAATGACCTTGACCTTTGACCTTGATTTTTACCTCATTGTGTATTTTTGTGAACTGAACATCTTGACCAAGTTTCATGTACATCGGTCAATAAATACCAAAGTTATCAGCCAGGAACAGAATTTGTGGACAGACGGACATACAGAGTGATTACTATAAGCACCCATATCTCCGATACGGGGCCCTAATAATTGGTATGAAGTAGGTGCTGTAAAGTACATATGAAATTTCAGAAACATCCATACATTATTGAGATATAGTGAGAACAAACTTCAAACAGAGCCCCACCCTAGGGGGGTCACACCAACCAATTATACAAAATTTTACAAGGTTTTACCTCTATTTCCCCATTAGGCCCCGCCTCTCTGCCTCCAGAGGGGACAGACACACTGTTTATACAAAATTGAGTCTTTTGCCTAAGGATACTCCAGACTAAATTAGGAAAAATCCCTTTTTAATCCCTATGGTAGAAAAAGGATTATAAAGGTTTTACCTGTATTTCCCCTATTGGGCCCTACCCTTCAAGTCCCAGGGGGCCCACACCAACCGTTTATACAAAATTGGTTCTCCTTTAACCAAGGATTTGGCCCCACAGCCCCCAGGGGGGCAAGACCCACCATTTATACAAAATTGGTTTCCCTTTACCCATGGATGCCCCACACCAAATCCTTTCATTCCTACAGAAGAAGGATTTTAAAGAATAATTTGCTATGTTTCCCCTATTGGGCCCCGCCCTTCAGGACCCTGGGGGCCATACCCACCATTTATACAACATTTGTTCCCCTTCCCCCAAGGACGCCTTTGACCAAATTTCATCAAAATACGCTCAGTCGTTCATGACTTGTAGCATTTTAAAGGAAAAGTTGACGGGCGACGGACGCTGCGGTATGGTATAACTTTAAGCTCACCATGGTCCTTCGGACCAGGCGAGCTAAAAACCAATATTGAATTGGTGTACTTAACGGGATCGAACTCATCAATGTCCGCCCATATCGTACATAATATACATAGGTATGCTACGAAATCGGGTTAAAATCATGTGTAAAACTTTTTCAATGCAAAGGATCCGATTTGTATTTGAGTAAGGCCTCGTGTTGTTAATGTTTTCAGAACTGGGCCCATGTGTTGGATGCAGTTTCGTTCGTAGCTGCTGATTTCAAAGTTATATTAGATATATAGGCCGGCCTTCATTGAAGAGGTAAATCCCGAGGAGTATTTAATTTGTGTCTATACATATATCCAGTGTTCAGTTACCGTCTTGTCCACAAGACCGCCTGCGACGAGAAAATCCAAGTCGAAGCTGCCATTTCAAACCATCTTAAAGAACACAGTCGTACTTATTATTGCCGTTGCATGACTATGGAGTCAGCGGCGTGTATCGATCGAGATATGACACGAATAATACACGCCTTTGCTGCTACCAAACAACTACGACCCACTTATACAGAACCGAACCGAAATACGGAAATTATGAATCGAACCGAACCGTGGTCTTTTGAATACTCTAAATTGTATCATTGTCCACCATGTAGAATGAAGAACGACCTCTTGTAACATACTTGGTATATATGTAAATTTTGAGAGTGATACAAACTTTGAATGTTGCTAACACAATGTAGGGCTCAGCGTATACGCAGTTCCGGTTGTTTTAGCAGCCCATACAAGTTTTTTGAGATATCAAGTTATTTGGCTATACAGTATACCCCACCCATGCTAGCTACAATTATTGATTCATAACATACTTCAGCTGATGACAAAGTAAGATATTACCAGGGCTAGCTCTAGATCTTGATTTTAATTTGTTTACCACAGGTGTGCATGATGGTGTGCCATCATTATAAGACCAGTCAATCAGGCGCTTAGCTAGCCCCTTAACCAATGTGTAAGCCCGACATAGGGTTGCCGAAGGCAGCCCCCCCCCCCGAAGTGCGAGCAGGGGGGGGGAGTATGGGAGGGAGTCTTCCTCCCCCCCCCTTTAAGGGGGGTCTGGGGGGGTATCCCCCATACAAATTTTGTTTTCTAGAACGTCTCGGGAGCCATTTACCACGTCTTGATGTCTGTTTTCTCGTTTTAATCCGCAAGAAAAAACTCCTATGTTTTGTATATCTATATACCTATTTACGTGAATCCAGTGTAATTCTGAAGATTAACCGTCGGTATTGCTTTGTACACCCTCCATACATACATTGTCTGGTTTTTACCTAATCTTGATAAATGCATTTGATACTTCTGCATTAGTGAACATGCAATTGGGTTTGTCTTTCTCATAATCTGATCCGAGTTAATTGGGAAGCG
>NW_018408782.1:33305-47122 GCF_002113885.1 Mizuhopecten yessoensis | reverse complement strand
TTCATGCCCAGCAATTTTATGTATGGTTATGGGGTGGGAATCTCAACTGTTTCCAAGCTGTGACTCAGAAACTAGGTCCATAGGTTGTGGTCAGACCCCAGGATCAATTCTAATATCATGACTGCATTCGTCTCTTTTTGCCCAGCATTTGTATTTATAGTTTTGGGGTGGGGATCTCAACCGTTTCAAAGTAATGACCCAGGGGTTAAGCCTGCAAAGGTGGGGCAGACCCTGGGATCCGTTCTAAAATCATGACTGCATTCTTTATGCCCAGAATTTGTATATATAGTTTTGGGGAGGGGATCTCAACCGTTTTCAAGTTATGACCAAGGGACTATGTCTCCAAATGTGGGGCCAGACCCTAGGGCCATCCTGGAAGCAACTGTGCATTCTTCTCTTTATACTCAGCAATTGTATATACCGTTAAACAGTGGGGATCTCAACCATTTCCAAGTAATAAACTTTTTTTGGCCCCACCCCTTAGCCCGGGGGGTCAGCAACAAAATTTCTAATTTTGAATCCCTACCTCCCATGAATGCTTCTAACCAAATATGGTCGATACCCATGGCACAGTTCTACAGAAGAAGTCGTTTATAGCAATATAGCCAAGTTGCCCCCTTTTGGCCCCGCCCCTCAGCCCTACCATTTGTACAATTTTGAATCCCTGTCACCTAGGGATGCTCACCTGTCACATTTACACTGGAATAACCCATATTCTACACACTGAAGACAATTGAGAACAAAGTCTGATATGGTTGTCACCCTGGTAAAATAATAGCAGCTTCCTACCGTCTCGGCTTGGGAGAATTTCTCTTTAGCTCATTCGGTAGAGCATTAGACTAGTAAGCCAGAGGTCCCAGGTTCGACTCCTAGCGAAGGCATTGAAAAAATAATGACCTCTGTTACATTGGCGCCCACGTAGGGACCCGGGCAATATTGACAAAAATACTCAACGATACTTGCAAAGGAATCTCTATGACCCCTGGAAAACTCGGGATGAGTTCTTTCTTAAAGGGGGAGTATGTCACCCTGGTAAAATACTAGCCACTTCCTACCGTATCGGCTAGGGAGAATTTCTCTTTAGCTCATTCGGTGGAGCGTAAGACTAGTAAGCCAGAGGTCCAAGGTTCGACTCCTAGCGGAGGCATTGAAAAAATAATGACCTGTTACATGGTTGTCATTTTCACACAAAAATTAGACAACATAATTTACAACTTTTTGTGTAAAAATATACTTTGTTCTGGTATTCATTTGTTTAGTCATACAGTAGTGTAAAAGATGTGGATTAATTAGGTTGCCTTACAAGCGTCAGCTGTAGGGAATTTCCCTTTAGCTTAGCAGTAGAGCATCGGGCTGGAGAGCCAAGGGTCGCGGGTTCGAGCCCCAGCGACGGCACTATCTTTATCACTATTTCTCGTCCTATTACAGTAGTGGTCTTGTGCATGCTTGTGTGCTCTGACATAAAATTGACATATAGTGTATAACGAACCCCTGTGCTTAAAATACCCACAAGTGTTTTTTATTTTCCTTTATTCCCCATTCCAGAAACGAAACTCAAATGGGTAATTGTTACCCGAAAGCAGGGTTACTACCGATATGTGCCGTTGTGCCTAACCGGGTAGCCCGTCCAATGACGTAAACACACAACCTTGCTCGTTATCACCAAGCATAACTTCACGGAATGATTTGCTCCAATCCATTTAGAACAAGCTTTATCCCGACTGTAACTTACCCCCATTGTTATGCACAGAGCACCACTCAGGATGACACAATGTATGCATGATTGGATAATTGGTGAGTTGTTATCAGTCGGTGTCGCTGTTTTTACAAGTGACCATTTCGTCAAAAGCACACAAGAGTTCCAATAATATAATGGCTTTGTAACATCACCGTACACTGCGATGTCGGGGCTGACAATTTACCTGTATGAACTGCTCAAGAAACAGTTATCGCCAAAGTTTTCTCATTTGTCGACTGTGTAGCAGCTGAATTGTGTATGCAGGATTGTTATATTAGACCGAGTAGCTGCGTAACAGGTGACAGATTATGTCAAAAATACAAAAGAGTTCCTTTAGACGTTTCGACAGTTCCTGCCGCCATCTTGGGTCAGAGGTCAAGTGGTTAAACTTTTGTAAACAATATGGCGGTGCTCTCACTTGTGACAATTGAGCGCTGTTTGAACCTTGACAGCTTAAGGCCTATAACAATGATTATCATTATGGGGAACAGATGCAAACAACTGCCCTTCCTACTATTCTATCTAAAGACAACATTCTAAATCCTTATCATTTGCAATATCATAATTTTACAAGCATGACCCCTTAGCCTGGAAGGCCAGAACTATGGATGGCCCGAACGAAAATTGCGGAATACATCTTATTTTTCAAAGGCTTACCTATCGATATTTGCAGCGTTGTTGAACGACTACAACAGATAACGCCCAAGAGCAAGCAGTTCTACTGCGGATGACAAAATGAGCATTCTGACGACGATATTTTATTTTATATATTGCGCCGGCCGGGGCAGAGGAGGCCAGGTTTCGATAATAGTACTAGGATATAATGTGTTAACCATATATATTTTATTTTATTTCAAAATATTCAATTGTCAATACAATAGATTTCGCTTAATATCACTTCACAATTGTCATAGAAAAACATGATATTAACAGAAACATGACATAAACAGAATACGTATTTTCTGACGTTTTTCAGACCTCAAAACCGGAAGTGAACTTAGTNTAGCAGCATCCGGTAGAATTACGAAAACACCATGTCGGCGTCGTACGTGGGTTAAACAAATACGAAATTTTTTTCGTATTGTACGTGAACCTTGGTAAAACTTAAATAATTTAAGACACTTATTGTTTGAAAGACACTCTCTATTTTAATCTCAATCAACATGTGTCATATTTTACGGAAGACCATCCACTAATTCAATCTGAAGACGAACTGTAATGGAAGATAGTACACATGTTAGTTGAAAGATTACATCACACTTGGCATTAGAAAGGTTTACAGATGTAAGACTGTCCTGGCTCCCCCAACTACAGGTGCGTATCCTGTTAACAAGTTTGTAATGTCAACCTATTGTTTAACAGTCCTCCAGGTGTAACCTATTGTTTGACAGTCATCCAGCTGTAAAAAAATACCCCGTTAGGCCACGGCGTTGTCCAGGTGTGAAGGAAGGTCCCCAGGGCATTTATCATGAATCATTACCACCATTTACCTGTATTTGTTTTTGTGACAGTGGCCAAAATAGTGATATTGGCTTTAATCATAGATTTATCAAATCTTTATATTGATCTGCTGTTGTATTTTAGCCGGAGACATTTTCAAACAAAGTAGAGATATTCGTATTTGCTTTTTTACCAGTCGTGTCATTTTCACATTTGATTTTCTTTTGATTTTTTTTTTTTAGATAATTCAACTTAATTTTAATACTTGCTCTGAAGGGAACTTGATGGTCCTCCATTTGTTATTTTAGATAATTCAACTTAATTTTAATACTTGCTCTGAAGGGAACTTGATGGTCCTCCATTTGTTATGTGTGCAAATGTGATATTTACTTGTTGCAGCTTAATTCACAGGTCAGTTAAGAAGACAATCAGCAAAGGGAATCCTTTGATTGCAGCAGTTCACACTTGGTCTACCTCTTTGATGGGAAATATGTAAATCATTATGCCAAAAGTATCAGTAATTTTCCAACAGTAACACCATATTTCACACCATCAAAGAGATTTATCTGATATTATTATATCTGGCAACGTTTTCATTTGATGGAATTTTATTTCATACAGGATATGGGAGTTATTTTCAGAAACAATATTTCACTGCAATTATTGTGTATGGCAAAGAACAAAATGGCATTGTTAAATAAATTAATATGAATAACTTGTGATGTCATACCTCAAAATAAAAACAAGTCAACACACACGTAGGAAAATATTTTTAGATGATTATTTAGAAACATACATAGTATTTGATTTTGTTTCAATGGTGATATAACTAACCCCGGAAACATAATGGTAAAGATAACATTAAATGTATGAAATTTAGAATATGCATTGGTGGAAGTGCTTTTTAAAGTGCACTGTCCTAGACCAGAAGTGTAATTATACATTATACATAATTATGACTATAAATGTTATTCCTAATTTGTTTTAGCAGTGCATAAATGCACAAATTTAATTGCTTTTCACAGTCGAGGTAGATGCCATTTACAATTTTCATATAACAGTGGCTGCTTCAAAGTGGTGTCACTTCATTATTTCATTTGTATTTCACACAAATAATATTAATCCCAAATCAAGACGTGGATGAAAGATAAATTCACCAATGGCTGTCCTGAGAAAGAAAGGAATTTCTTCATCCAAGACAAATTGTCGATAAGATCCAGCTTTTAAACGGCATTCTTTGGTAATTGTTTATTTTTCAGAGATTTTACATAATATATAAACATGTCATTAATAATTCATATGAATGAAACTCATTGTGTAATTTGAGAAAAATATGTCTGACTTCTTAAGAAATAGCGAGAAACCACTCAATCGTTAAAATCCACGACGGCCGGTAGGCAGCCCATTTCTTTTTTCCAATCAGATTCGAAATAAAACGTGCAAAACAATTGATCAGAGAGACCCGTCCGATATTTCTTCTGAAATAGCGATAACAAGAAATATCTCTGGACTACAGACAGACAGGCGACTGACGATTTCAACAGAAAATAACCTCTTATTTTCGTATTTCTCTTCGACCATTCAATGAATACTATTTGAGAAGTTTGATAGCCCTGAAAAGTTAACTTTTGCATTAATTACATAGGTACAATTTGATATGAAATATACATGTATAATCCGTGTAGGTGGAAACACTGTTTTATACTCATACACCAACACAAGGATAACTTGCATAAATGAAACCAGCGTACATATATCAAGAGGNCGGAATTTCTTCATCCAAGACAAATTGTCTATCAGATCCAGCTTTTAAACGGCATTCTTTGGTAATTGTTTATTTTTCAGAGATTTTACATAATATATAAACATGTCATTAATAATTCATATGTATGAACCTCATTGTGTAATTTGAGAAAAATATGTCTTTGACTTCTTAAGAAATAGCGAGAAACCACTCATTCAGTAAAACCCACGACGGCCGGTAGACAGCCCATTTCTTTTTTCCGATCAGATTCGACATAAAACGTGCAAAACAATTGATCAGAGAGACCCGTCCGATATTTCTTCTGAAATAGCGATAACAAGAAATATCTCTGGACTACAGACAGACAGGCGACTGACGATTTCAACAGAAAATAACCTTTTATTTTCGTATTTCTCTTCGACCATTCAATGAATATTATTTGAGAAGTTTGATAGCCCTGAAAAGGTAACTTTTGAATTAATTGCATAGGTACAATTTGATATGAAATATACATGTATAATCCGTGTAGGTGGAAACACTGTTTTATACTCAATACACCAACACAAGGATAACTTGCATAAATGAAACCAGCGTACATATATCAAGAGGCTGTGTATTTCATTACATACACTCACGATACGCTGAAATTAAAATCTTCTTACACGGAAATTTGTAATAATCAAACTTATACGTAATCCCGTTTATTATGTACACATTTTATTTCCCCCCAATTCACAGCCGTTATTATTTAATTTTAAAAACACCGTCAGATATTTATTCAAACATAATATTTCTAGCCAAAACTTTTCAAAGAAGGTTTTTACAATACTTTCAAAGTTTGATAATTGAACTCTGAAATTACACGTTAAAATATAAAAGTTAAAATGGCGGCTGTGATGTGCGATATTTCATGACACCAGAGACGTATTATACGTCTCTGATGACACCGCCACTCCATTCTCGTTCATTAATTATTTCAAAAACGTATTCAGATAACACATAATATTTCTAATCAGCTTCTTTATATGAGACATATATACAGGATATGTGACATGTTGACACAAACTAACGAATACATGATCGAATTATCACAGGTAACTCACTGACCAGACTATCGTCACCAGGATCGATATAAGCTGTAAAACAAACACTCATAGTTCAGGTTCCGCGTGATTGCCTTAACAATACAATCATGCGTGAGTTGCCAATATCTGTCAATAACAACTTGATAACACGTTTCACTTCCGAGTTTTAATCACATGCGATATTATAGAACCTATTGCGTAACGTTCGTAGGACCTATTGTGTAACGTTCGTAGACGTGGAAGAACCCGCTCCCGTGGCATTATAAAGCAATCGGTAATTGAAAAATACAACGAAACATGCTTGTTACGATCTTAGGTTTATTCATACATAATTTCATACATATATACTTCAACGGAACGAAGTTTTGAACACCCCGTCCTTAAGCAACGGGGACAGATAACATACGGAAATCTTATTGTTAAACATGATTCATACAAACACACATTTATTTTTGCCAACAGAGAAAACAAATAACAAACACGTCTGTGTCTGATCTTTTCCCTGTACACTTGAAACGATACCGTGGTAGCGAACCGTCGTATAGCGCTCAAGCACAGGTAGAACATACTTGTGCGGTGATGCGTGAAGTCCCCTGCTGTGTACACACCGTGGGCTGTCGTAGCGATCCATGACAGGTAAGAGCTACTTGTGCGGTGAGGTGTGAAGTCCCCCCGCTGTGCCGCTAGTCGATCGTCAGTCTAATTGGTGAGTTAGATAACAAGGCTGTCTGGAAATTTAATTGACGACCTTCTAATTTCCTCAGGATTTGTCCGGATATAATTGATATAATTGTCTAATTTCCTAACGCACAACTAATATAAAAAATATGTCTTGAAATAAATAACGTTGTCGGAATATACTCGTCAAACCTTTAAAAATTCGGATATCGGCGAGCAGTTTAGTCCTAACAGGGTTACCAGTGTTAGTTCATGTTTTATACTGTTAAGTCCCTGGGAATTTTTAATTCATTTCAATTTCTAAGCTAGCATATATGTTATATTAATAAAGCAGTAAGACATGGCCATTATAGCTTGCAATAGATACATGTACAGTGTAACATATATATAGCGTTATCAACTGTATAACTATTTATAGCGTTTCTGTACAGTAGAACTTATATAATGTTATCTGTACAGTAGCAGAGGATTATTTTGCTCTAGGAATATGAAACCAGGCTTTCAACACGTTACTGATATTTCTAAGTCCACCGTCATGTGATCTGTCATATTGCAGTCACGCAGCCATAGCAGCTGTAGCTTAACTTCCAACAAGGTGTGCTTGTGATGTCCTTATTGAGATGTGGCTGTCTAGGCAACGTCGGGCGAAATCACTTTTTCTCACTGTCTTTCCAGACTTGTTATTAAGAAGACCTATTGATATTTTCCTAACTTTAGTGCCTTAACCACACTTGACTCAAACAGTGAATTCGTGAAAGGAAAAACAAAAGTCATCCCATCTATATTGGTATATCCTTGTTTTACTGGACTTTAAGCCAGTGTGTTTCTGTGGGATAAAACTAGAGTCATCCGTGCTGGAATTATTCTTTGTATTATAATGCCTTCTTTGTCAAGTAATAAACTTGAATTGGCAAATTCAAAAACAAGGTAAGAATTCCTTGTTGTACTGTTTACTGGAACATCATGTAAACCTGTCAAACATATATTTTGATGGATTTTAGGTTATAAAAAGGTTTAGTACCAAAATTATTGTTGCTTTACTCCCAATGTTTTATGTGATATATATTTGCAGTGATCAAGATAACATTTTAATGGTTGATTGAATCAGTGTATCCGAAATAAGTTTAAGATATATTGTAAGTGACACATTGACATTTAGGTTCCAGATACAAAGTGGTGAATAACATTTCTTATCAATACAAGCATCTAATCTTAGCACAGTAGTTATCATGGCGACTTTTTGTAGGTAGGCAGGTTTTGAGCATTTGCCAATAATTAACCTCCATGTAAATGTGATGGTGTGCTGGTAGGTGTGAGTTTGAATCCCAGTGTCAGGAGGAATTCATATAATAATCAATACATACAGGTTAAATATATATCTAAATCGTTTCTATGGCGTTACTTTTCCCTATTTTGTTGCTCTGGCCTTAAACTCATTTGACTGATGTTTTAATGACACAGTAGCATTGGTCACATGGTAGTTGTGTATGTTTGGCTACAGGACACACCCTAGCACTGATCACATGGTAGTTCTGTGTTAATCAGCTACAGGACACACACTAGCACTGATCACATGGTAGTTCTGTGTATGATCAGCTACAGGACACACACTAGCACTGATCACATGGTAGTTCTGTGTATGATCAGCTACAGGACACACACTAGCACTGATCACATGGTAGTTCTGTGTATGATCAGCTACAGGACACACACTAGCACTGATCACATGGTAGTTCTGTGTATGATCAGCTACAGGACACACACTAGCACTGATCACATGGTAGTTCTGTGTATGATCAGCTACAGGACACACACTAGCACTGATCACATGGTAGTTCTGTGTATGATCAGCTACAGGACACACACTAGCACTGATCACATGGTAGTTCTGTGTATGATCAGCTACAGGACACACACTAGCACTGATCACATGGTAGTTCTGTGTATGATCAGCTACAGGACACACACTAGCACTGATCACATGGTAGTTCTGTGTATGATCAGCTACAGGACACACACTAGCACTGATCACATGGTAGTTCTGTGTATGATCAGCTACAGGACACACACTAGCACTGATCACATGGTAGTTCTGTGTATGATCAGCTACAGGACACACACTAGCACTGATCACATGGTAGTTCTGTGTATGATCAGCTACAGGACACACACTAGCACTGATCACATGGTAGTTCTGTGTATGATCAGCTACAGGACACACACTAGCACTGATCACATGGTAGTTCTGTGTATGATCAGCTACAGGACACACACTAGCACTGATCACATGGTAGTTCTGTGTATGATCAGCTACAGGACACACACTAGCACTGATCACATGGTAGTTCTGTGTATGATCAGCTACAGGACACACACTAGCACTGATCACATGGTAGTTCTGTGTATGATCAGCTACAGGACACACACTAGCACTGATCACATGGTAGTTCTGTGTATGATCAGCTACAGGACACACACTAGCACTGATCACATGGTAGTTCTGTGTATGATCAGCTACAGGACACACACTAGCACTGATCACATGGTAGTTCTGTGTATGATCAGCTACAGGACACACACTAGCACTGATCACATGGTAGTTCTGTGTATGATCAGCTACAGGACACACACTAGCACTGATCACATGGTAGTTCTGTGTATGATCAGCTACAGGACACACACTAGCACTGATCACATGGTAGTTCTGTGTATGATCAGCTACAGGACACACACTAGCACTGATCACATGGTAGTTCTGTGTATGATCAGCTACAGGACACACACTAGCACTGATCACATGGTAGTTCTGTGTATGATCAGCTACAGGACACACACTAGCACTGATCACATGGTAGTTCTGTGTATGATCAGCTACAGGACACACACTAGCACTGATCACATGGTAGTTCTGTGTATGATCAGCTACAGGACACACACTAGCACTGATCACATGGTAGTTCTGTGTATGATCAGCTACAGGACACACACTAGCACTGATCACATGGTAGTTCTGTGTATGATCAGCTACAGGACACACCCTAGCACTGATCACATGGTAGTTCTGTGTTATCAGCTACAGGACACACACTAGCATTGATCACATGGTAGTTCTGTGTATGATCAGCTACAGGACACACACTAGCACTGATGACATGGTAGTTCTGTGTATGATCAGCTACAGGACACACACTAGCACTGATCACATGGTAGTTCTGTGTTAATCAGCTAGACAATCATTAGTTCTAAACACTACTTCATTGAGGATGTATGGTGTGACCTATGATTGACTGATCATTGTCTGATCATTGTCTAATCATTGTGTTACTATTTTCAGGTAATTGTATGTCATCAAATTTCTCACAATTAATTCAGAAATTTGTATATTAACTTTTTGTGTATTATTAGTATGAATATTAAAAAAAAAAAATCTTAACATTTTTGAGAAATCTTTCTGCATGAATTATTTTAATTATTTTATGTACATGTATCTATCTCTATTGATCATTTTGATTTGTTTAACTAATCTTTGTTTCATGTTTTTGTGTACCATCCACTACTTTCTTCCCCATTATTATTCTCTGTACACAGTTCTGGGTACGTATATTTTAAACAGAAAATAGTAAAAGGAGTATAATCACCATGGAGTCCTGTATCAACCCACAACAAACACGGGGAAAATACCGGCAGACATTTTAGAGGATCAGCAGTGTGATCCTCATGTCAGTCATTTTCTGTTGACATTTTTTTTACCAATTTGTAAATTTGATAATTTATCTGTGGTTAAGAAAAGAGCACAATTTTGAACACTCCCAAACCTTGCAGCAGTTATAATTACTATCTCTACGAAAATATCTGTTCACTCCGCTATACCTAGAGTCTGGTAAAGTTAATTTCTAGATCTGTTGACATAGTTAAGCTTCATTGCTACTGACCAAATCTTTTCCATTAAATCAGCGTACTTGCAATTGAAAATGATGTTGTCTACAGTAGGCCTTCAAGATTATTTTGTGGGAAAACCAATGATGACATGGCCAGTAGCGTGATAAATTTGATTTCGGAGAATTTGACTGACTGGATATGATTTACAGAAAAGAAAAAAAAATCCTTACGGCTGAACCTTTTTTTGATAAAATAATGTTGCAATATCCCTAATTGTTTTGATACGGAGAAGGCCGAGTGTGTAGGAGTGATTTAATACCTTTTGTATTAACCATTTATACAGAGTAAGTGTTTCGTTAGCAAAGTGTCGCTGCTTATATAAGTATTGAGTTTCGTAAGGGAGGTGTGGCTAAATGTCGGTAATGTGTTAAGTATGATTCTATAACATGTAACCTGACATGCAACATTTAATAAAGACATCAGTACCTGAGGTTAACCTGGGTTGTCTGGCTGGTATCTGGGTACGGTGTCCTCTGATACACCCCATAGAAATCCTTATGACATCGTGTTCTACCCTCAGTAACAAAGACATGTTAAACTAGATCAACGTTGTGCTCTATATCATCACAGGCAAAAACTAAACTTAGCATCACAAAACTCATTTCAGTCAAAGTGCATACAGACTCCATATCTATTTATACTCCTTTTCCATCTAAATAATTTTCAGTTATGTGTGAAAATTGATGTCGGAGACATTCAGAAGTAGCTACACTAAATATCATTGATAATTTGAGTTAAATTATAACAGGTTAGAAAAGTTAAGTATATTACAGGTTTTTAGATAATATGGAAAATTATTTATTTTACAGTTAAGAAAAGTAAATAGAGTAAAGGTGATATTTGAGCTGATGAAGAAAAGATTTTCTTATGGTATCTACGGTATACCTAACAGAGTGTTTATTACATTAACATAAGTAGCAGAGGACATTGCATGGACTTGTGTGATTATTTCAGAGTTGTCATTCTGGGCTTATAAGTTACTTACCAGAAAGCTTTATTAAAATGTTACTGGGAAATCAATAGCTCACGTTGTCTGCTTCTGTAGAAGGTTTTTCCTTCCCTTTTGTTTTTTAAAGGTAAAATTGTTCTGATCAGAAATGTATTATTAAGAGTTCTTAAAAATACATAGGAGCTCTAGGTTAAGGTCAAGGATTTGAAATGAGTTAACCAATATACCATATTTCAACTTCTGTGACGTAAGCTTCTGCCGTATTTGACCTTATTCATGCCCTTTCATTGGCACAAAGCAATTTGGAAAAATTTGAATTATTTCAAAATCTTTCAAAAAATAATTATAACTGACGCTTTTATCAAGCATGTCCAGGCTGCTTGGAAGGATAGTAGGGTCTTTATAATGGGGCACTAATTAGGTCAGATACTGTTTATGTATAAATGATGTTCTTATATTCACACAAGTATAATATAAGCCTGACACAGAAACATAGAATGATGCTGCATGCTTCACCTTTCCTCTTTTACAGGTGTCCTTCTTCACTGACACGTGTATACATACACTAAGTTTGTTAGTGTATACAACAAGCTTAGTGTATATTTTACAGGTGTCCTTCTTCACTGACACGTGTATAAATACACGAAGTTTGTTAGTGTACACAACAAACTTAGTGTATATTTTATAGGTGTCCTTCTTCACTGACACGTGTACACAACAAGCTTAGTGTATATTTTACAGGTGTCCTTCTTCACTGACATGTGTATAAATACACGAAGTTTGTTAGTGTACACAACAAACTTAGTGTATATTTTACAGGTGTCCTTCTTCACTGACACATGTATACATACACTAAGTTTGTTAGTGTTCACAACAAGCTTAGTGTATATTTTACAGGTGTCCTCCTTAACTGACATGTGTATAAATACACTAAGTTTGTTAGTGTACACAACAAGCTTAGTGTATATTTATGATATCAAATGGCTAACAGAAAATAAGACAGCAAGTAGAATACAGATATATAGTGTTTACACCAAAATAATTAGGTTGAAAAGTATATTTTTTTTATTATGTCCCCGCCATAAATTTGGAGGGGGACATATATATATATATAGTGTTGCCCATGTCCGTTGTGACGTGAGTCCCATCGCGTCCCGTCCCGTACGCTATGTAGTACTCAGCTAGTGTACACCTCCTAAACTACTGGATGGATTTCAATGAAGTTTGCAGATAAGAACTCTTGCAGCTTGGAGATGTGCGTTAAGTACTTTTCATTGGGTTATCTTCCCTTTTCACGAAGTTATGGCCCTTGGTTCATAAACCTTCTCTAGACCATGGCCATGCCATTTTATAGAAAATGTAATAACATTTTTATTTTTTATTCAATTCTTTCCAAATTTAATATAGTTATACTAGAAGCAATGATGTTTAACATATATTATGGGTTTTTTTTGTCGACTTTTTCAACTTTCCGCTTTTTGAAAGGTCAAAGTTCGCGAATGAATTACGTTACCGAAATGGCTAATTATCTCAGAAACAGTATGTATTTTGTATACACATATTCATAAGAGTATCATAGCCAATTATGCAGGCTATATTTTGACAAACTTCCAAGGTCATGAGGTCAAAAGTCACAGATACATTATGTTACTGAAATGGCTAATTATGGCCGAAATGGTAGGTATTTTGTAAACACATACCTTGGAGTAAATGTAGTATTGATGCAAGCTACATTGTGACAAAATTCCGAAGACAGTGAGTCAAAGATCACATTAGTGGTGTTTGTCTTTTCCATTGGTCTGACGATACAACATCTGAGGTTAGACTTTTTCATGACCCTTGATCTGTTTATATGTTTCCCCTTATTTATTTAGCCCCTACAGGGGCAACAAGCAGCCAGAATGTGGGGGGTATTAGTTAGCCATAGGCGACAGTTTCAGTTTATTAGCTCACCTGGCACGAAGTGCCAAGTGAGCTTATGCCGTGGTGCGGCGTCCGTCGTCCGTCCGTCCGTCCGTCCGTCCGGCGTCCGGCGTCCGGCGTCCGGCGTCAATATTTTACTTTAAACGACTTCTTCTTAATAACCGAAAGGCCTAGGGTGATGATATTTGGCCAGAAGCAAACTGGGATGAAGGGCTACCAAGTTTGTTCAAATAAATGACCTTCATCTATTTTCAAGGTCACAGGGGTCAAATATGTTAAAAACTTTAAACAACTTCTTCTCAATAACCAAACTGCCCAGGG
>NW_018408782.1:0-32109 GCF_002113885.1 Mizuhopecten yessoensis | reverse complement strand
TTTAAACAACCTCTTATGAATAACCATGGGTCCCAGGATGTTTATACTTTGCAAGTTGCATCCTGAGATGAAAGCCTATACAATGTGTTCAACATAATGACTTTGTTCGACTTTCAATCACAGGGGTGAAATGTTTAAAAAAAAAATAACAGGGTCTTTTGAACGAATTTTAATCATAAATACTGATATTTTGCCTGTAGCTTTATTTTAGATCACTTTTAAGGTTACAATTGTGAGTTTTATACCAGGTGAGCGATGCAGGCCCATTGGGCCTCTTGTTAAAATTTACTATTTTTATCCAAGAAAAATATTATTGGTATGCAAATCAGATTCTCGAGTAACAGCTTTGATGTTTGTTTTCAAACTGTCAAACTGTGGTCAGGTAGGTGTGATCCTCTGAGGAGGGCTGTAGCTCGAAAGTGTTCGTAATAAGCATTTCGAAAAGCATTTAAAACATTTGGATTAGAGTTAATAACTTATGATAATAAGGATGAACCTAGTGGATATTGTTTTCTGAGGAAACATGAGAAAACATTTCCATGGCCTGTATTAATAACCTTGTGAGGGTTCATCAGGCTGTTGTGTTTAAAATCCAGTCATTGCAGTAACACTGTGTAAGGCCACTGGTGTTTATATACTTTTATCCCAGTCTCAGGCCGTGGAAGTAGTTTTATCTGATATCAGGATCTGGATTTCCTGTATTATAAAGTACTTGTAATGAGTATCAATAGAAAACAAGAAACAATTTCACAGAAACGTTTGCTGGCTCTGGATTTTGCCGGATATTTCATACTGATGGTTTCTTTTGAAATGCCAGCATCACTTAAGTACTGGATCTAAATGTCTGAATTCTGGGTATCTGTCCCTTAGGGATATGTTGATGGAGATATTGTTATTTTAACTATCTGTCCATCACCTCAACATTCTGTACTGTAACTTTTTCCTGAGATGTAGCTTTCTCCTGAGACGAGAGTAATCCAGTAATCAATATCACATATCCGTGGATCATCAGACAGATAGTTTTCTCAATTTCTCAGAATTGCTTTTGAGGTCAGTTGGTCAAAGGTCAAGGATGCTCTCACTGTGAATAGGTCACTACCTTTGTTTGAGGAAGTCCTGTTTTATGCAATAACAAGTCTATTTACAGTGGAGCAGTGTTAATCCAGACACTAATAATCGGGGTGTTCCATTGTCGAGCCGATGTTTTATCATACAGAATGTCCATTGTTTCTATTCGTGATTGTTGGATAAATACTCCAGTACAGTCCAGCACTTAAACTGTGACGGATGTATTAACTAGACTTTAAGTAAATCCTTTAGTCTTGGTGAATACTTCAGATATTCTGGGGGAATGTAACAGTAATGAGATTTGTATGTTATCTGCACCTGTGTATTGTGTTGTTGTACTCCAATAAACGCACCAGATTGAGAGTTATATATTCTACACAACTCTATATCCTCACTCATATTTGTTGCAAAAATCTTAGGACTTTTGTTAATATTTTGCTGCTGTAGACATTTAAATTTATTTGGTCATTTTTGTATATTTGTGTTCATTTACAAACTATCTGTATCTTGAAGAAAGTGATGAGATATTTAATGCAAAACCATTGTCTTAAAGTAAAATTTAACTAAAATTAAAGTATTTAATTTTGCTTTTTATACTTTTGAAAATATCTGAAATATTTCAGTTTCCAATTATAGTTTTGGTAGAAGGTAAACCTATCCAGGAAAAATATTGTTTGAGAAACTAAAAGTTAGGATTAACAATTTATAATAAAGTCTCATCTTGACATTGACTATAGTTGCAATAACGATATTTGTAAAATTTAATTAGTATGTTTCATTTATTTTATTTTTAGTTGTACAAATTAAGGTATATTTAGTTAATTAGTTGATAAGTTTGTACTCTCCTCCCGGCCTTTAATGTACCATACCGTCAGTCAATTTGTTTATTTCTCTAAATGTCACAGTGTACCGGGATTTGAAACAGGTGCTGGTGATGAATGCTTTTCATTTGAAAATATGATTTATGTATATTTCTTTCTACCACACGTATTGTAAATATGTCTTTGTTTTCCCTTTGTAAATATGTTAATTTTACTGTTGCTAAATTGTTTCTTTTTTCGCAATATTGTAAATATTCCAAATTTTTACCTCTGAAAATTTCTGCTATTTGTTTTATTCTACCAAATTTAATGTTATTGTTTTCTTTTTTATTTAGGGTGTTTAAAAAGAGCAGCCCCAATGGAAAGGTGAGTTACTCTACATTTTGTATTAATGATAATATACCACTTACATATTTATTCCATGGGGGAAACATGAAGATTTCCCCCCCNGAAGATATTACTGTATCCATATTCAGCTTATAATGGTGTGACTGGTAACTAAATTTATTATTCAAAAGTTGAAGAAAAAAATAATTACTAAAACAACAATATCTAAATTTAATTTACATCAATAAGCAATACTCGGAGAAATAGTTTTATAAAATTTGTTAAATCATGATTTTTTTCCGGTGATATGTGATTTATTCAATCCAATCATCTACATAGTTGTATGGAAGTTTTATGATCATATCTCTTGATGTTTTCACAAAATGTTTTTAACAATCATAGATTAAATATTGAATGTGACACATTGGAAGTTTTCTCTGATGTAGACTCTGTCTATCACAACTCAGATCATAAATGCATTTCATAAAATGAAGAACATTTGCATTGCCATTAAAAAAGTCCACTTCATAAGACATACACTGGATACATGACATAAAACAACAGCTTATCAAAGTTATTTATCATTACAAGTGTAGTTGATAAATATTTGCATAATTGTACAAATAATTCACAGGAACATGCACAGTAATAAGTCTTATACTGCCGTGATCAGCACACCTACAACTGTGATCAATCACTTTAACTTGTGTCTCCAACCACTCTGATATAGCTCCATTACCCCCCACACACAGCTTGGCCTCCTAAATTTACTGTTTAATTTCCCCTTTATACAGCCTCCAACCTTTACAGCTTTATTTCCCCCTTTAAACAGCCTGGCCTCCTACTTTTACAGCTATATTTCCCCTTTTCTGAAGTCAGGACTCTAACTTTAACAGCTTTATTTCCCCCTTTATACAGTCAACCTTCACAGCTTTATTTCCCCCTTTATACAGCCAGGCCTCTAACTTTAACAGCTTCATTTTCCCCTTTATACAGTCACGCCTCTAACTTTAACAACTTAATTTCCCCCTTTATACAGCCAGGCCTCTAACTTTAACAACTTAATTTCCCCCTTTATACACCCTGACCTCTTACTTTTTCAACTTTATTTCCCCCTTTATACAGTCTGACTTCCTACTTTTACAGCTATATTACCCCTTTATACAGTCTGGCTTCCTACTTTTACAGCTATATTACTCCTTTATACAGCCTGGCCTTGACTTTTACAGGTTTATTTCCTGTTTTATGCGGCCTGGCTTCCTACTTTTATAGCTCTAGTTTCCCCTTTATAAAGTTGTCTGGCTGTTTCTCGACTTTAACAGCTTAACTCCCCCTGTATGTGTTCTAGCTTAGAAGGTTTTTACATCCTGTAAAACTAGTTTTCCGCAGTTAGGACTGATGGGTGGCAACCACAACGTATCTAGACATGGATAATTTGGAAATTTGCTTCCTACAAACTGATATTTAGGACTGTTAATTAATGTTTTTAGCAATTCTCTGAAATTTGTTATTCTGTGCTGTGTTGGAAATTAGAGTGTAGGGACTAGTGATGAAGAGAGATATATAATGGGGAGGTGTACAACTTCAATAATTGGTTTTCTCTTCTAGGAGCTATATCAAGGCTTTTGTTTGAGCTGCAATCATCCATTCTGCTGTTGGCATTTGATATTCTGTGCAACAATTTAGCAATTTGTGTCGTATGTTAATAGATGTTTTAGCACACCAGGGGGATATTAATGGAAGCATTCATTTCTGATTCTAATATGCAATCAGTACCCTATTGCCTTGCTGGTTTTGCTAAGTTGATAATGTATACTATATATCATTTTTAATGCAGATAACAGCCTACCTCGGAAAGAGAGATTTCATAGACCACCTGACTCACATAGACCCAGTAGGTAAGTATCTCAAGGTCAAGTGTACTCAAGGTCATCTACAAATGTTAGGTATTAAAACACAACTACAGATATAAACACAGGTATGCTGTCAAGGTAGCACTCAGGGTCGTCTTAACTAATATAGAAATCATTGAGATTTCCACTCCATAGTCATATAGTTACAGGGCACAAAGAAACAAATATAAACATGCTAAAAAATCTGGGTCACAACCTAGAAATGGTAGAGATCACAGCCCAATAACCATGTGTATACAGTTGTTTGCCATGAAAACATCAATAGATACAGATATGTTATTGGGATTAGCTTGGGGGTCTAGTCAGATATGTTATTGGGATTAGCTTGGGGGGTCTAGTCAGATATGTTATTGGGATTAGCTTGGGGGTCTAGTCAGATATGTTATTGGGATTAGCTTGGGGGTCTAGTCAGATATGTTATTGGGATTAGCTTGGGGGTCTAGTCAGATATGTTATTGGGATTAGCTTGGGGGTCTAGTCAGATATGTTATTGGGATTAGCTTGGGGGTCTAGTCAGATATGTTATTGGGATTAGCTTGGGGGTCTAGTCAGATATGTTATTGGGATTAGCTTGGGGGTCTAGTCAGATATGTTATTGGGATTAGCTTGGGGGTCTAGTCAGATATGTTATTGGGATTAGCTTGGGGGTCTAGTCAGATATGTTATTGGGATTAGCTTGGGGGTCTAGTCAGATATGTTATTGGGATTAGCTTGGGGGTCTAGTCAGATATGTTATTGGGATTAGCTTGGGGGTCTAGTCAGATATGTTATTGGGATTAGCTTGGGGGTCTAGTCAGATATGTTATTGGGATTAGCTTGGGGGTCTAGTCAGATATGTTATTGGGATTAGCTTGGGGGTCTAGTCAGATATGTTATTGGGATTAGCTTGGGGGTCTAGTCAGATATGTTATTGGGATTAGCTTGGGGGTCTAGTCAGATATGTTATTGGGATTAGCTTGGGGGTCTAGTCAGATATGTTATTGGGATTAGCTTGGGGGTCTAGTCAGATATGTTATTGGGATTAGCTTGGGGGTCTAGTCAGATATGTTATTGGGATTAGCTTGGGGGTCTAGTCAGATATGTTATTGGGATTAGCTTGGGGGTCTAGTCAGATATGTTATTGGGATTAGCTTGGGGGTCTAGTCAGATATGTTATTGGGATTAGCTTGGGGGTCTAGTCAGATATGTTATTGGGATTAGCTTGGGGGTCTAGTCAGATATGTTATTGGGATTAGCTTGGGGGTCTAGTCAGATATGTTATTGGGATTAGCTTGGGGGTCTAGTCAGATATGTTATTGGGATTAGCTTGGGGGTCTAGTCAGATATGTTATTGGGATTAGCTTGGGGGTCTAGTCAGATATGTTATTGGGATTAGCTTGGGGGTCTAGTCAGATATGTTATTGGGATTAGCTTGGGGGTCTAGTCAGATATGTTATTGGGATTAGCTTGGGGGTCTAGTCAGATATGTTATTGGGATTAGCTTGGGGGTCTAGTCAGATATGTTATTGGGATTAGCTTGGGGGTCTAGTCAGATATGTTATTGGGATTAGCTTGGGGGTCTAGTCAGATATGTTATTGGGATTAGCTTGGGGGTCTAGTCAGATATGTTATTGGGATTAGCTTGGGGGTCTAGTCAGATATGTTATTGGGATTAGCTTGGGGGTCTAACCCATCCCTATGGACTTAGTCAGATATGTTATTGGGATTAGCTTGGGGGTCTAACCCATCCCTATGGACTTAGTCAGATATGTTATTGGGATTAGCTTGGGGGTCTAACCCATCCCTATGGACTTAGTCAGATATGTTATTGGGATTAGCTTGGGGGTCTAACCCATCCCTATGGACTTAGTCAGATATGTTATTGGGATTAGCTTGGGGGTCTAACCCATCCCTATGGACTTAGTCAGATATGTTATTGGGATTAGCTTGGGGGTCTAACCCATCCCTATGGACTTAGTCAGATATGTTATTGGGATTAGCTTGGGGGTCTAACCCATCCCTATGGACTTAGTCAGATATGTTATTGGGATTAGCTTGGGGGTCTAACCCATCCCTATGGACTTAGTCAGATATGTTATTGGGATTAGCTTGGGGGTCTAACCCATCCCTATGGACTTAGTCAGATATGTTATTGGGATTAGCTTGGGGGTCTAACCCATCCCTATGGACTTAGTCAGATATGTTATTGGGATTAGCTTGGGGGTCTAACCCATCCCTATGGACTTAGTCAGATATGTTATTGGGATTAGCTTGGGGGTCTAACCCATCCCTATGGACTTAGTCAGATATGTTATTGGGATTAGCTTGGGGGTCTAACCCATCCCTATGGACTTAGTCAGATATGTTATTGGGATTAGCTTGGGGGTCTAACCCATCCCTATGGACTTAGTCAGATATGTTATTGGGATTAGCTTGGGGGTCTAACCCATCCCTATGGACTTAGTCAGATATGTTATTGGGATTAGCTTGGGGGTCCAACCCATCCCTATGGACTTAGTCAGATATGTTATTGGGATTAACTTTGGGGTCTAACCCATCCCTATGGACTTAGTCCCTGGGTAATGACATGTAAACTGTTGAGATCCTCTCCCTATAATGATATATAATTTTAAAACATGACGATTTGGATATGCAAATGCTACCAGTATTGTCCCTGGATTCTAGCCAAACCCCTGTAAACTTAGTACCTAGATGTAGTACCAGGATTGGCCTCAGGGTTCACTCCACCTTTGGGAATTAAGTCCTATGTTATAACATGGCATTTGTTGAGACGCCAACCCTACAATTGCCATGATGAGCACAGTCATGCTCTCAGAATCGGGTGGGGTCTGGCCCTGACAGTTGTGATTAATTCTTGGTCATCAAATTTAAGCAGGCAAGATCCCCACCCTATTACAATGTATACAATTGCTGCTGAATTGCAGAAGAGGAAGATTTGGATACATCTGTGGAAATTATTACCTCTAATGAGAAAGTTTTTGTATGACTGCTTGAATATCCAGGAGAGGAATACAGGATCTATGGGTCTCTTGTTATACTTTCACCGGGTTTTATCAGGAACATGTCAATATGATAAATCTTATAACGTCACTTTTGTAAAATATACAGAATGTTGTATCTTCATATGTAAAGATATCTTTTTAGCTTTGACCAATCAGAACATTTCTTTATATTTGCTTCATTCATAGGCACATATTTTCTTTTAACTACAGACGAAGTGACTGACGAATGTTTAAGTGGTTGTTTTGATACACTTTTACTATGTAGTATTTTCTTAACTACACCATTTATATAACTTTTGTAAGGAAATCTTATTAGATAATAGCAGGAAACGTTAGAACTTTGTTTAGTAGCCTATCCAAAATACAATGTGACAACATTAGAATCAGGCAACACATTTTGTGCTAAGCACTTTTTTGATGCAGTAACTTTTTCATAGTTGGGCTATAAAAACTGTAATAAAACCAAAAATGTAATGACTCCCAGCTGAGTACCCTTGTACGGCAGAATGTACTGGTATTTTCACCAATTCACTGTTATTCATTTCAAAAGCATTTAATGAATATGACAATAGATAAAACCTTTATAAATGTTTATTCAAATGCAGATGGAGTCATTCTGGTGGACCCTGAATACCTCAAAGAAAGGAAGGTGTTTGCACACATCCTCGCCGCATTCCGTTACGGCCGGGAAGATCTGGATGTGTTGGGCTTGACCTTCCGCAAGGACCTTTTTCTCGCCTCCGTGCAGGTGTACCCACCGGTCAAGGACCAACAGAAACCACTAACGAGGCTACAGGAACGCTTAATCAAGAAGCTTGGCCCAAACGCCTATCCATTCTTTTTTGAAGTAATTTTTGATTGACATACCAAAGATTGAGATTAGCATGTAACTAATTTAGACCAGTGTCTTAAGAATTTGATTATGGAGTTACTTATTTTTCTACCATAACTCTCAGACCATGTGTTAATAATCATGGAATGTTTGTATATAAAACACATTTAAGGTGTGCGTGGTAAGCAATTTTATTGGCTGTTGGAAAACCCTTTGATTTGGTATTTTGACCTTCAAATATGACTATCACAATTACAGTAGTCAATAATTACATTCGTCATATGCAAATCCAGGATGGCAGACGAGAGGCTAGCAAAAATGGAACCTTTCTGTTCTGGTTCAGTAAAATGACGAAAAACAGTGTTTTATGATTTATGGTTGACAGAAATTCTACTTATTATTGTTTTATCATATTTATCAAGCACTTGTTACTCATAAAATTTCATAAAGACACTTGATCATAACCTTATGTCTTTTTGAAATTTGAAAATCAGATAACTCTTGTCAGATATCTATTTAAATATCATAAACAACAGTTACACATTGCATTAGGTTTCTGTTTTAGATCAAGTGTATGAATGATACATCTCTTTGATTGTGTATGAAATGTATTTAATCAAAATCTTATATATCAAATTTGCGGTAATCTGTGAATTGTTGAAAAACTTGCATAGGGATAGGTTGTCAGTTTAAATACAATTTTCATAAAGAAATATTTTCTGTAATCTTTGAGTGGGTTTTTACCGAGATGTGAAAAATAAGAAGATAAAATGCAAAAATAGGAACAGCAGGTGAATTTAAATCCCACCTTCCTGTGATCTGTCAATGTCTAAATGTGGTTTTGATCAGATATGTACATGCATATCTTGATTAAGTCATTTGTTTAAGGTGTTCCACAGTATCAGCTATTCTCAATTACCTAAATGAATATTTTACAAATCTGTATCATTTCAGCTGCCACCAAACGCACCTGCCTCAGTTACCTTGCAGCCGGCGCCAGGAGATACTGGGAAGGTAAGCCACAAGAAGGCCTACCTGGCCTAAGCTTTGTCAGTCTGACTGATACTGGGAAGGTATTCCACACGAAGGCCTACCTGGCCTAAGCTTAGTCAGTCTGTCTGATACTGGGAAGGTATTCCACACGAAGGCCTACTTGGCCTAAGCTTTCTCAGTCTGTCTGATACTGGGAAGGTAAGCCACACGAAGGCCTACCTGGCCTAAGCTTTCTCAGTCTGACTGAGACTGGGAAGGTATTCCACACGAAGGCCTTCCTGGCCTAAGCTTTCCCAGTCTGACTGATACTGGGAAGGTAAGCCACGCGAAGGCCTACCTGGCCTAAGCTTTCTCAGTCTGACTGAGACTGGAAAGTTAAGCCACACGAAGGCCTTCCTGGCCTAAGCTTTGTCTGTCTGACTGATACTGGGAAGGTAAGCCACACAAAGGCCTTCCTGGCCTTAGCTTTGTCAGTCTGACTGAGACTGGGAAGGTAAGCCACGCGAAGGCCTACCTGGCCTAAGCTTTCTCAGTCTGACTGATACTGGGAAGGTAAGCCACACGAAGGCCTTCCTGGCCTAAGCTTTGTCCGTTTGACTGAGACTGGGAAGGTAAGCCACACAAAGGCCTTCCTGGCCTTAGCTTTGTCCAAGCCACACAAAGGCCTTCCTGGCCTAAACTTTGTCAGTCTGACTGATACTGGGAAGGTAAGCCACACAAAGGCCTTCCTGCCCTTAGCTTTGTCCAAGCCACACAAAGGCCTTCCTGGCCTAAACTTTGTCAGTCTGACTGATACTGGGAAGGTAAGCCACGCGAAGGCCTTCCTGGCCTAAGCTTTGTCAGTCTAACTGAGACTGGGAAGGTAAGCCACACAAAGGCCTACCTGGCCTAAGCTTTGTCTGTCTGACTGATACTGGGAAGGTAAGCCACACAAAGGCCTTCCTGGCCTAAGCTTTGTCAGTCTGACTGATACTGGGAAGGTAAGCCATGCGAAGGCCTGCACTGGCCAAAGCTTTGTCAGTTTTACATACTGAGATGGTGAAGTACTCCACAAAGTGAAGAGTTGTCAGAGATTCAATATTCAAGAAAAATAATGTTTGAAATTATTTTGGAACCTATAAATAACCTGAGTTGTCTCCCCTATGAAAACACAGCAAACACTCTAGAGAAAAAAATAAAGATTTTTTTAGTGTAAAAACCAGGACAGTAATATGAAGAATGTTTCGCATGCTTAATTAGGTTCTGGTCCGTCCTACCCCGTCCTGTCCAGTTCTGTCCCAATTCTTTGTTCAGTACCAGCAACTTCATTTCTTTTGTAAGACTTTGATCAAACTTTGTACATACAAATGTAGGTCAAGTGAGAGAATACTTTGAATAAATCTGTAGTTAAGGGGTCCATGGTCAAAGCCAAGATCATTGTTACTACATTTATAAAAGTTTGTTAACCATTACAGTAAAATAACTCACAGAGGCAACTTTATTTCTTCATGTATTTTGATTAATTTTGTGGGATGGTCAAGGATAAAAGTACCTTCAATATTCGTAGAAATTTGAAAACAATAACACAAGTCCATCAGAGTAAGGTCACTTCCTGATGTCTTACAGACATTTTCTAAATGAAATTTTTTTTTGTTGTAACAGAGTAATTGTATATTTGATGGTGTACTTTGTTTTAAAGCCCTGTGGTGTAGATTACGAGCTAAAGACGTATGTAGCAGAGAATGCTGAGGAGAAGCCACACAAGAGGTAAGGTTACGGTGAGGTCTAGTGCATTTAGAAATTATCTAGTAGGAGACATTGACATACCTCAGAACTCTAAACAATGCCATAGTTGTGTAGATATTTCTATACTTTAGGTTGGTACGTATGGATTATGTAATACCTCTTGCTACACAACCAGTAAGTGTTTCTATGTGACGTTTCGATGACTAGTACGGTATGTACACTGTCACCTTAATCAGACAAATGACCAGTGAAGCGTACGCACAAACGAGTAAAATTGTACGAGTTGTCCACAAATCAATGTCTATTTGGATACACTGTAAGCATATGTACAATAGGTTGTTATATATGTACCGAAAAGACTCGATTCAGCTACGCTTTGTTGTGTAGATATTATTATTCAAACGTAGTTATGAAGGGGAATATTCTTGAACTTGGTGGCAGTCTGTCTATCTTTGGAAGATTTTCAGAAGTATGGCTGCTCACCTTGTTAACAAATGTCTGTGAACTAAGTACACCTGATAGGTACCTTAGGTAGTCGTTCACTTGGGATGTAACTTTTATATCAATGAATTTCTTGAGAGTTATTTCCCTTTTCTGATACATCTTTCCAAAATTCTTAGCCAATAATTTTGAAACTTGGTTCACATGATCGGTATCTTTGGTAGTTGCACATTTTCCATTTTAAATTATTTTTAGTTCAACTAGGAGTTTTTTATCATCTTATGTGGGATCAAGGGGTTTTAAGCCTTACAGCTCTAGTTTCTCTTGGAGTTCTATTAGAAAGCTTACACTATACACAACTTATATCAATTAAATGCATGTTTGTGAGTAGTTTTAGATATATCACAATTTTTAGATTTTTCTAATATTTTTGGATTGTTTTTGTTTCTGATTTTGTTACATCTCGCTGTATTTTCCCAATCTTATGACACTTTGTTTTAGGAATTCTGTTCGTCTGGCTATACGGAAGCTGACATATGACATATTTTCCCAATCTTATGACACTTTGTTTTAGGAATTCTGTTCATCTGGCTATACGGAAGCTGACATATGACATATTTTCCCTATCCTATGACACTTTGTTTTAGGAATTCTGTTCGTCTGGCTATACGGAAGCTGACATACGCCCCTGTGGAACCAGCCCCTCAGCCCAGTGCCGAGGCCACCAAAGAGTTTATGATGAGTCCGGGCAATATCAAGCTAGAGGCTTCCTTAGACAAAGAAGTAAGTTTATAATGAGTACCAATCGATAGGATCAAACGAGAAGTTTCTCTAGACAAAGAAGTAGCCTGTTGGTAAATCTAGGAGGTAATAATTTTTAGACAAAGTAAGTTCAGTATTACCTAGCTACAAGCTTCTCCAGATAAGGAAGCAGTTTTTTTTAAATAGCCCAGGCAATGTCACAGACATTGCTAGACAAAGACGTTTGGCTATGATCAGTTTGGCACGACCAAGGTTGAAGTTCAAATGCGTCTTTCAGATAGCTACAGTTTCTTTTTATTCAATAACAAAGCTTAATATGGCGTAGTAATAGATATTAGTTATTGTTACATTAAAAGTTCTAATTGAATAATCCAGTGATGTGAAGAAATATTAAAAAATGTTATCAAATAAATCTGCAGAAGTATTCTGTAATAATGGGATGAAATATATGGAAGCAGGTAATGTATTCAGCACCAGGGGAAATAACTCTTACCCTGTATTTGTGCTGGCAGGAATGGTTGTCAGGTTTCTGTTTTAAAAGATCAGTATAATTTTTACCTGCCTCTATACAGAGAACTAGTATTCTTATCTGCCTCTATACAGAGAACTGGTATTCTTACCTGCCTCTATATAGAGAACTATTATTTTTTAAATGAAGTAATGTAGTGTAATATCTGATAGTTTTCACTTTGTAATGGTTGATGCTCATTGATGCTGATCTTGATTAATGTATTAACCCTATGCCCTAGGTTGAGGATTGATGTATTAACTCTATGCCCTTGGTTTAGGATTGATGTATTAACCCTATGCCCTTGGTTTAGGATTGATGTATTAACTCAATGCCCTTGGTTTAGGATTGATGTATTAACTCTATGCCCTTGGTTTAGGATTGATGAATTAACTCTATGCCCTGGTTTAGGATTGATGAATTAACTCTATGCCCTTGGTTTAGGATTGACATATTAACTCTATGCCCTTGGTTTAGGATTGATATATTAACCCTATGCCCTTGGTTTAGGATTGATGTATTAACTCTATGCCCCTGGTTTAGGATTGATGCATTAACTCTATGCCCCTTGGTTTAGGATTGATGTATTAAATCTATGCCCTTCGTTTAGGATTGATGTATTAACTATATGCCCTTGGTTTAGGATTGATGTATTAACTATATGCCCTTGGTTTAGGATTAATGTATTAACCCTATGCCCTTGGTTTAGGATTGATGTATTAACTCTATGCCCTTGGTTTAGGATTGATGTATTAACCCTATGCCCTAGGTTGAGGATTGATGTATTAACTCTATGCCCTGGTTTAGGATTGATGTATTAACCCTATGCCCTTGGTTTAGGATTGATGTATTAACTCTATGCCCTTGGTTTAGGATTGATGTATTAACCCTATGCCCTTGGTTTAGGATTGATGTATTAACTCTATGCCCTTGGCCTAGCTTTAGTTGTATAGGAACAATGATATAGGATAATAATGTCTTATATAACCTGAGCTGTTGTGGAAATATTAAACTCAAAGAATCTACTATTCTTATTAATGTGCTGACCACAGTTAGCAGTGCTCTGCTTACACTTGTCTAGTGAATACTATTTGAATTTGGTATCCATAGGGACTGGGTTGATGATGGGAGATTGTAGGTTTAGGCCAAAAGTATAGAGTATGTGTTTCCTGTGAAATGCTCATAAAATGTTGAACAGTAAATCACGATTTTATTGTGTCCTGGTAACAAAGTCAGAGGGATAAAGGTTTCATTCCGTTTTTATTGTAGGGTACATCACATATTATGTTAGATGGAAAACTGTTTTTAAATCGTGATATAAATATGAAAAGCACAGGCCTATTTTTGGCACTCAGTGTTTTATGTAGTGTTTTGTATGAGTTGAAACATTATTAATCAAACATTTGTTCCAGAAAATAGGTGGCAACTTTTATTGATCATCATTTCTGTGAGAAAACAGTTACGGTCAACATTTTGATTGGCTTCATAGAATTACAGGTAACACTGAATTGTGTGATACTTGTCTTGTAGAAATATTACCTCTACTGAAACCCAGGTGACACTAAATTGTGTGATACTTGTCTTGTAGAAATACTACCTCTACTGAAACCCAGGTGACACTAAATTGTGTGATACTTGTCTTGTAGAAATACTACCTCTACTGAAACCCAGGTGACACTAAGTTGTGTGATGCTTGTCTTGTAGAAATAATACCTCTACTAAAAACCAGGTGACACTAAATTGTGTGATACTTGTCTTGTAGAAATACTACCTCTATTGAAAACCAGGTGACACTAAATTGTGTGATACTTATCTTGTAGAAATACTACCTCTACTGAAAACCAGGTGACACTAAATTATGTGATTCTTGTCTTGTAGAAATACTAACCAGGGGACACTAAATTATGTGATACTTGTCTCGTAGAAATACTAACCAGGTGACACTAAGTTGTGTGATGCTTGTCTTGTAGAAATACTAACCAGGGGACACTAAATTATGTGATACTTGTCCTGTAGAAATACTAACCAGGTGACACTAAATTGGGTGATACTTGTCTTGTAGAAATATTACCTCTACTGAAAACCAGGTGACACCAAATTGTGTGATACTTGTCTTGTAGAAATACTAACCAGGTGACACTAAATTGTGTGATGCTTGTCTTGTAGAAATACTACCACGGTGAAAATATCGCTGTTAATGTTCTGGTGGACAACAATACAAACAAAACTGTGAAGAAAATCAAGATTTCAGGTAAGATTTCCAGGTAACACTTACAGGTAACACTTACAGGTATGATAAATTGTTCGTTACAGGTAAACCTCTATAACTGGTAGACAGACAAACCTAATTACGTTACATCAGTGGTGAAGTTCAGTGTTTGAATAATGAGTACATTTTGGTAGTTCCCTGTGGCATCATATTTTTCTGATTTTCTTAGAAAAGGAGATATTACTGTAGAGTGAGAGTCCATTCATCTGTTCTAAATGGTGTCCAGAAAATAACTTATTTTTGATTATTTGGATCAGCTATAGGTCAGCGATTTTGTGTATATCACAGCGATTGTTGGTTCAAATGTTAATGAGGTTACAGGCACGTAGTTCTGATTGGCTGTTGGTGTTTTAGTTCTGATTGGCTGTTAGTAGTTTAGTTCTGATTGGCTGTTGGTGTTTTAGTTCTGATTGGCTGTTGGTTGTTTAGTTCTGATTGGCTGTTGGTATTTTAGTTCCGATTGACTGTTGGTGTTTTAGTTCTGATTGGCTGTTGGTGATTTGTTGGTGTTTTAGTTCTGATTTGCTGTTGGGGTTTTAGTTCTGATTTGCTGTTGGTAGTTTAGTTCTGATTGGCTGTTGGTGTTTTAGTTCTGATTTGCTGTTGGTGTTTTAGTTCTGATTTGCTGTTGGTAGTTTAGTTCTGATTGCCTGTTGGTGTTTTAGTTCTGATTGGCTGTTGGTAGCTTAGTTCTGATTTGCTGCTGGTGGTTTAGTTCTGATTGGCTGTTGGTAGTTTAGTTCTGATTGGCTGTTGGTGTTTTAGTTCTGATTTGCTGTTGGTAGTTTAGTTCTGATTGGCTGTCGGTGTTTTAGTTCTGATTGGCTGTTGGTGGTTTAGTTCTGATTGGCTGTTGGTGTTTTAGTTCTGATTGGCTGTTGGTGGTTTAGTTCTGATTGGCTGTTGGTGTTTTAGTTCTGATTGGCTGTTGGTGTTTTAGTTCTGATTGGCTGTTGGTGTTTTAGTTCTGATTGGCTGTTGGTGTTTTAGTTCTGATTGGCTGTTGGTGTTTTAGTTCTGATTGGCTGTTGGTGTTTTAGTTCTGATTGGCTGTTGGTGTTTTAGTTCTGATTGGCTGTTGGTGTTTTAGTTCTGATTGGCTGTTGGTGTTTTAGTTCTGATTGGCTGTTGGTGTTTTAGTTCTGATTGGCTGTTGGTGTTTTAGTTCTGATTGGCTGTTGGTGTTTTAGTTCTGATTGGCTGTTGGTGTTTTAGTTCTGATTGGCTGTTGGTGTTTTAGTTCTGATTGGCTGTTGGTGTTTTAGTTCTGATTGGCTGTTGGTGTTTTAGTTCTGATTGGCTGTTGGTGTTTTAGTTCTGATTGGCTGTTGGTGTTTTAGTTCTGATTGGCTGTTGGTGTTTTAGTTCTGATTGGCTGTTGGTGTTTTAGTTCTGATTGGCTGTTGGTGTTTTAGTTCTGATTGGCTGTTGGTGTTTTAGTTCTGATTGGCTGTTGGTGTTTTAGTTCTGATTGGCTGTTGGTGTTTTAGTTCTGATTGGCTGTTGGTGTTTTAGTTCTGATTGGCTGTTGGTGTTTTAGTTCTGATTGGCTGTTGGTGTTTTAGTTCTGATTGGCTGTTGGTGTTTTAGTTCTGATTGGCTGTTGGTGTTTTAGTTCTGATTGGCTGTTGGTGTTTTAGTTCTGATTGGCTGTTGGTGTTTTAGTTCTGATTGGCTGTTGGTGTTTTAGTTCTGATTGGCTGTTGGTGTTTTAGTTCTGATTGGCTGTTGGTGTTTTAGTTCTGATTGGCTGTTGGTGTTTTAGTTCTGATTGGCTGTTGGTGTTTTAGTTCTGATTGGCTGTTGGTGTTTTAGTTCTGATTGGCTGTTGGTGTTTTAGTTCTGATTGGCTGTTGGTGTTTTAGTTCTGATTGGCTGTTGGTGTTTTAGTTCTGATTGGCTGTTGGTGTTTTAGTTCTGATTGGCTGTTGGTGTTTTAGTTCTGATTGGCTGTTGGTGTTTTAGTTCTGATTGGCTGTTGGTGTTTTAGTTCTGATTGGCTGTTGGTGTTTTAGTTCTGATTGGCTGTTGGTGTTTTAGTTCTGATTGGCTGTTGGTGTTTTAGTTCTGATTGGCTGTTGGTGTTTTAGTTCTGATTGGCTGTTGGTGTTTTAGTTCTGATTGGCTGTTGGTGTTTTAGTTCTGATTGGCTGTTGGTGTTTTAGTTCTGATTGGCTGTTGGTGTTTTAGTTCTGATTGGCTGTTGGTGTTTTAGTTCTGATTGGCTGTTGGTGTTTTAGTTCTGATTGGCTGTTGGTGGTTTAGTTCTGATTGGCTGTTGGTGTTTTAGTTCTGATTGGCTGTTGGTGTTTTAGTTCTGATTGGCTTTTGGTGGTTTAAAGATCTGATTGGCTGTTGGTGGTTTAGTTCTGATTGGCTATTGGTGTTTTAGTTTTGATTGGCTGTTGGTGGTTTAAAGATCTGATTGGCTGGCTGTTGATGTTTTAGTTCTGATTGGCTGTTGGTGGTTAATTAATGACTGTGATTTAGAATTAGTTAACAGGGTTGCAAAAGTTTGAAATACAGAGGAATTTGAACCAGTCTTAGTGGTAACACAAGATTTGGGTCATCTTTTAATCTTTGTGTGATTTGTGAATAGTTCCTAAGTTTTACTTAACATCTGATAAGCTATCAAAGTAGGGTTATTAACTCTGTGAGTTTTACTTAACATCTGATTAGCTATCAAAGTAGGGTTATTAACTCTGTGAGTTTGGCAGGACTGATGTGAAAGTTTGACCACCTGGAGGTTCTTTACAAATATGTGTATCCCTACCCCCGTCAAGTTGATACTGTTGTAATGGCAGTCTTTGTTTTAGGAAGAGCTATTCTTCCTTTCACTAAAGAGCTCATTATTTATGAATGAGAGTGGCCATCAGTGATAAATACATGGAAAGTGAAACTAAAGAAAATTAGAATGCCTCGGCTCATCTACAACCACAGAACTAACAAGAAAAGATGATTGTTTTGTTACTAACAGTCTGCCAGTTTGCAGAGTTCAGACTGTATGAACATACGTACAATGAGGAAGATGTGTCAATTTTAGAGCCGCAGTGAGTTTGAGTCCCCGTCCCAGTATACAGCTGACCCAGTGTACAACACTGTATCGCCTCCTACCCCTCTCACAATGACCCTACTCCTAGTGCCAGCCTCCCTACAGTACTGCTGCTGCTGACTCCTCACTTCAGATGTTCCAACAGTTGGATGACTTGGTGTCGGATCAGAAAATGTTGACAGACATAAGCCTAACTATCAGACCGACGACATTTACATAGACATAAACCTAACTACCAGACCGCCGACATTTACATAGACATAAACCGAAATACCAGACCGACGACATTTACATTGACATAAACCTACCTCCCAGACTGAAGACATTTATACAGACATAAACCTAACTACCAGACCGACGACATTTACATGGACATAAACCTAACTACCAGACTGAAGACATTTATACAGACATAAACCTAACTACCAGACTGACGACATTTACACAGACATAAACCAAACTACCAGACCGACGACATTTACATAGACATAAACCTCACTACCAGACCAACGACATTTACATAGACATAAACCTAACTACCAGACCGACGACATTTACATGGACATAAACCTAACTACCAGACTGACGACATTTACACAGACATAAACCCAACTACCAGACCGACGACATTTACATAGACATAAACCTCACTACCAGACCAACGACATTTACATAGACATAAACCTAACTACCAGACCGACGACATTTACACAGACATAAACCTAACTACCAGACCGACGACATTTACATGGACATAAGCCTAACTACCAGACCGACAACATTTACACAGACATAAGCCTTACTACCAGACCGACGACATTTACATGGACATAAACCTAACTACCAGACCGACGACATTTACACAGACAAACCTAATGTAGAGGTAGAATTCATCTTACACTGCAGGACTTTCTGGAACAGATAATAAAGATTTATAGAAGTTTCAGTATTCTCTTCCTGTAAGATATGTGTCTGGTGTTACACATCCTGTGACCATAACTACCAAACTGATGACATTTAAGTAGACATAAACCTAACTACCTCATAAGCCTAACTACCAGACCGACAACATTTACACAGACATAAGCCTTACTACCAGACCGACGACATTTACACAGACAAACCTAATGTAGAGGTAGAATTCATCTTACACTGCAGGACTTTCTAGAACAGATAATAAAGATTTATAGAAGTTTCAGTAGTCTCTTCCTGTAAGATATGTGTCTAGTGTTACACATCCTGTGACCCTAAATACCAAACTGATGACATTTACATAGACATAAAACTAACTACCTGTAAGATCTGTGTCTGGTGTTACACATCCTGGGACCCTAACTACCAAACTGATGACATTTACGTTGACATAAACCTAACTACCTGTAAGATCCGTGTCTGGTGTTACACATCCTGTGGCCCTAACTACCAAACTGATGAGATTTACGTAGACATAAACCTAACTTCCTGTAAGATCTGTGTCTGGTGTTACACATCCTGTAACCCTAACTACCAAACTGATGATATTTACATAGACATAAACCTACCTACCAGACTGACGACATTTACACAGACATAAACCTAACTACCAGACTGTAGACATTTACATGGACATAAACCTAACTACCAGACCGACGATATTTACACAGACATAAACCTAACTACCAGACTGAAGACATTTACATGGACATAAACCTAACTACCAGACCGACGACATTTACACAGCCATAAACCTAACTACCAGACCGACGACATTTACATGGACATAAACCTAACTACCAGACTGACGACATTTACATAGACATAAACCTACCTACCAGACTGACGACATTTACACAGACATAAGCCTTACTACCAGACCGACGACATTTACATGGACATAAACCTAACTACCAGACCGACGATATTTACACAGACATAAACCTAACTACCAGACTGTAGACATTTACATGGACATAAACCTAACTACCAGACTGACGACATTTACACAGACATAAACCTAACTACCAGACCGACGACATTTACACAGCCATAAACCTAACTACCAGACCGACGACATTTACACAGCCATAAACCTAACTACCAGACCGACGACATTTACACAGCCATAAACCTAACTACCAGACCGACGACATTTACACAGCCATAAACCTAACTACCAGACCGACGACATTTACACAGACAAACCTAATGTAGAGGTAGAATTCATCTTACACTGCAGGACTTTCTAGAACAGATAATAAAGATTTATAGAAGTTTCAGTATTCTCTCCCTGTAAGATATGTGTCTGGTGTTACACATCCGGTGACCCTAACTACCAAACTGATTACATTTACGTAGACATAAACCCAACTACCAAAGTGATGACATTTACGTAGACATAACCCTAACTACCAAAGTGATGACTTTTACGTAGACTTGGTGTCGGATCAGAAAATGTTGACAGACATAAGCCTAACTATCAGACCGACGACATTTACATAGACATAAACCTCTCTACCAGACCAACGACATTTACATAGACATAAACCTACCTACCAGACTGACGACATTTACACAGACATAAGCCTTACTACCAGACCGACGACATTTACACAGACAAACCTAATGTAGAGGTAGAATTCATCTTACACTGCAGGACTTTCTGGAACAGATAATAAAGATTTATAGAAGTTTCAGTATTCTCTCCCTGTAAGATATGTGTCTGGTTTTACACATCCTGTGACCCAAACTACCAAACTGATGACATTTAAGTAGACATAAACCTAACTACCTCTACCAGACCGACGACATTTACATGGACATAAACCTAACTACCAGACCGACGATATTTACACAGACATAAACCTAACTACCAGACTGAAGACATTTACATGGACATAAACCTAACTACCAGACCGACGATATTTACACAGACATAAACCTAACTACCAGACTGTAGACATTTACATGGACATAAACCTAACTACCAGACCGACGATATTTACACAGACATAAACCTAACTACCAGACTGACGACATTTACATAGACATAAACCTAACTACCAAACTGATGACATTTACGTAGACATAAACCTAACTACCAAACTGATGACATTTACTCAGACATATGCCTAAGAAGCGGTAGATTTCACGTTACACAGCATGTGCAGACGACTTCAGAAGTAAAGGAATAACAGTGACCATACTTAGTGTGACAAATCAAGAAGAGAGCTATCATGCTACTCTGTAAAAACTGTCAGGATATCTATCGGCCAGAGACTCCAAAGGCTCTACTTCCCGACCCCCTCTCTGTAGATGTTGCCCTCCCATCAAATGTTGCCCTCCCATCAAATGTTGCTCTCCCCATCAAATGTTGCCCTCCCCATCAAATGTTGCCCTTCCCATCAAATGTTGCCCTCCCCATCAAATTTTGCTCTCCCCATCAAATGTTGCCCTCCCCATCAAATGTTGCTCTCCCCATCAAATGTTGCTCTCCCCATCAAATGTTGCCCTTCCCCTCACATGTTGCCCTTCCCCTCACATGTTGCTCTCCCCATCAAATGTTGCCCTCCCATCAAATGTTGCCCTCCCATCAAATGTTGCTCTCCCCATCAAATGTTGCCCTTCCCCTCACATGTTGCCTCCTGATGCTACTCTTGCCCTACACTGGTCCCTACTGCCTTCATATATCAGTGGAACAACATATTGATGTACTTACTGTATATACATTTATCAAGTCACACTATATATGGAAATGCATGAGGCCCCTTAATGTCACAGACTCGGTGAGACCAGTGTTAAAATATCTCTGGTTTACATAAAGCTTTCTCGTGGCCCGACTGAAGTGATCAGTTCATTGGTGAATGGTGAAGTCTAGTCCCAGATTTTACAGAAAAGATTTGTTATGTAAATCTGCTCTCACTGATAATTGTTTATTTACAACACCCAAGTCAAATTGCACTCCTTTGATATTCTTATTCATAATTTATATGTGATATGTGTTATAAGAGGTTTAGTTGACCAATTATAATCTTTTCTGGTTTAAAACACCAAGGAATCAATTTCCAGAATTGTGACAGTAATAATCCAGTTGATTACGTTAAATGTATCTGGAATTTTAATAGAAAATAATATCGACACCACTAATGTTTCGTTCTGTCATGATGGAACTACACTGATCTGGGTGTGACTCATTCACCCCTGAAATTTCATAATGAACTATTCCAACCTTTGAATTGGAATAGTTCAAATGTGTCTTCAGGGGTGAATGAGTTGAAATGTTCTTTGAGCTGCAAGATCGTCACAGTTCGGAAAATTGAAACCTGAATGTGTGTAGAGAAAGCCACCTGATTATAACCCGACTCTCACGGCGTCTATAACCATTGCTGTCGTCAAACACTGGCGTCTCTCATTCACACTGGATGGTAATACCCTGCTAAGGCAGAATGTCAAATAAAGCCAGCAGTAATAATTGGATAGACATGATTCATTTGGAAGTCTGGACTGATTTGAAGTAGTTGATAATATTCCATTTCTGCTTCACTTTGGCACATGTAAAAACAATCTTGTTACATTCCTCTGAATATTTTGTAGGCTCAGTCAATGACAAAAGTTTATATCCGATTCCTTTACAAGGGAGGAGCAGATACTGAATGAGAGACAATCAAGTGTTTGGCGATGATTTCGGTTTATTTTTACCTTTGATTTTGAATGTTTTGCTTATTACAACCAATTATATACCAAGTAAAAAATAGCCATGTTTCCAAACATCCTAGAAAAGGACAATTTATCTTTTGGAGCAATTTTTACAGACTTTGAAAAACAACAGTTCTGTTAATCAATTAATTACAAATAGTAATAGTTTTGTATAAATTTGGTGCAAATTCTTTGACTTAAAAAACTGTATTCATCAGATACACAATATGAAAATAGCGATAAATTAAAAACAAGTGCAGTGTCCCAGGTGTGGGTACTGTTTTACCATTTAACAAGTCTGTTACAGGAAACATGTCTATTTTGAGCATGGCCTTACATGTGATGTATATAACAAGGATTGTTTCTGTTCCCCGCACAGTACGACAGTTTGCCGATATTTGTTTATTCTCCACTGCGCAGTATAAATGCACAGTAGCTGACATGGAACGAGAGTAAGTCTTTACCTTTATATATTAAGCCTCTAATTTATGTTATGATTGAGGTAAAATGTATGTCTCTGTGAATTTTATCGAGTATTATTGATGGGGAAATAGTTATATTTTTACACTGAAGTATGAAATCTTAAATTCAAAATATTGAGGCGCACAAGGTTTCAATTGTTTAAATATGGCATACAACTTGTAAATGATCCTTCTTTATTTGAAAATTTTGTTTCGAGTTAAAGTGTGATATTTTTGACAATTTTAAGTGAAGCTTTAATGAGGTAAGTAACAGGCTAAAGGTCAGAGAGTTCATCATTCAAGATAACCTTTGACCCTTATCTTAATTATAGGTCAAAGTCTAAAAAGGTGAAAGAAAGGTATTTGAAATTCTTTGAAGTTTTATTTTGTATTTTTTTTTAAATTTGCAGAAGAAAATACGCCAGTGCCTAATATTTAAGTGTTTGTGTCACAAACATGCTACAGACTTTAAAAAAATAAATAGATTATCATAAATATCCTGCTCGTAGTCGACAACATGTAGATGAGATATTGTTATAACCATGGCAACAGTATCGCCACACACTAATGTAGGTCTAGACTTAATTACTGTTATGGCTATCAATCACATCAATTAACAGCAATCAACGACTAAATAGGTCATGTTGTCATCAATTAACATCAATCAACGACCAAATAGGTCATGTTGTCATCAATTAACATCAATCAACGACTAAATAGGTCATGTTGTCATCAATTAACATCAATCAACGACTAAATAGGTCATGTTGTCATCAATTAACATCAATCAACGACTAAATAGGTCATGTTGTCATCAATTAACATCAATCAACGACTAAATAGGTCATGTTGTCATCAATTAACATCAATCAACGACTAAATAGGTCATGTTGTCATCAATTAACATCAATCAACGACTAAATAGGTCATGTTGTCATCAATTAACATCAATCAACGACTAAATAGGTCATGTTGTCATCAATTAACATCAATCAACGACTAAATAGGTCATGTTGTCATCAATTAACATCAATCAACGACTAAATAGGTCATGTTGTCATCAATTAACATGTTCAATTTGTGGATACTTTAGAACCAGTTTTACCCGATCGGACATAAAAAGGGCACCTGCCTATACCACATAGGTTTTCTCTGGGTAATTCAGTTTCCTCCCACCTAAAGGCCCTCCGTGCGCTAACATCCTTGCCAACAAGAGAGATTAATATAAGTTTAGAATAAAGTATATATAAATGATTTATATATACCCATCCTTACTCCATCTGCTACTGTATACAAGTTCTATTAACCTGATACATCTGTACAGCATTAATTGTTACATGGAGGTTTTATTTGTGCTATCCCTGTCTCTGAAAAGGTTGTGGAAAGATATTCACTCTGACATGTATGCATTTGTATATGTGTTTTTTTTGTCATCATTATGAAACTTGAATATCTTGATGGTTCATAGTTAAGCTTTGGATTAGCTCATCATATTTTAATCCTCGTACATTATATCGTAAGACTTTCTTAAAATATTAGACTGTTAATATTTATACCCCCTGCAAACAAAGTTGGGGGGGAGGTATATAATAATCACTGTCTATCTGTCCATGATTGTAAGTGCAACTCCTTCTAAACCGTGTGTTGGACTTTTTGTCACTTGTCACAGTGAAAGTGATGCAGATATGTATGTAAAAAGGAATTTGCATTTTGACTATTTTTGCTGGAGTTATTTCCCTTGAAATGTTTTGATCCGGTAACCGTGTAACAGCAACTCGTCCTGAACTGTTTGTTGGAATATTTTGAAACTTGGCACATTAAAACTACCTCATAAGGCAGGGAATTTATGGTTCAACTATTTGTTCTGGAGTCATGGCCCTTGAAACCAATTTCTGCTCTAGAAACCTAGTATGAACAATGAACAATATCACAAATTAAAAATTGTCACAAATATTATTTGGTAAATTTTAAGGTCACCGATGTATTTTAAGGAAAAAAATGGGAAGTATGCATAATATATAAATAACTTGTTATGTACTTGTTTTGCTGGCTAAGATTATTCCCATTGAATCGTCAAACAAACATCATTTCTGTTGTTGATTTTTTTTGGGAGGGGGAAGGGAAGTGTGCTCAAACTTTGCTTCTTTTTAATTTTTCCGCTTTGGAATTGTTTGAGTTTTTCTTTCATTGTGGGAATAAGTATTAGTTACGTTTGTTAGTGTATAGTTTGATAATACATGTACATATACACTTGTATATATAGATATATATAGATAGATAAAAACTTAACACCTTTAGTCTTTAGCAATTTCCTATTTGCAAGACAATACAAAAGCATATTGCATGCAAAAGATTATTTGTGTGAAAATCAAGGAGGTTTTTATTTATTTTGTTGAGTGCACCTGTTTGCTATTTGTTTATCCCGGAACTGTCCATGAAAGTAAATTTATAAGTTTTACAGATTTTCTCTCGTAAAGTGAGAAGTTGAATATGATTGATAAATATTTTTGAATTTTTCAAACATTTTATCGGTTTCAAAATATTTTTTTGCTATAACAGAATTCATTTTCATTTCTATCTAGGTCACAGATGTATGTTTTGTTGGTTCTGATTTGTAGTTAAATTTTGATATTTTCCCCCGACAGTTATTTTGGTTGTCTGATAATTTCTGCACCATAGTATGTGTTGGAATGGATTTAATCAAGTCATCAAATTGGAATCAATCAAATTCTTTAGGTTTTCGTTTTTGAAGTTTAAATTTTCAGTTGTCCGATCACATACATGTTACTTATTACACATATTTTAATTAACAATAATAATAATTAATGTACAGCTTTATCACAACCAAGTTCGTAGGTCGTCTCAAAGCGGTTCACAAATTATTATCGGTGGTTAAAGGGCCTTTGCAACCAGCCAATATCTTTCTTAACTTCCTGGGGAGCATACAGCCGGTGCTGCCATTTTGGCGTTCACAGCTAGCATTCAACAATTCTAGCACTACCCAACTACGTACTCATTTACAGCTGAGTAGACTGGAACAAGCGGAGTAAAGTATCTTGCTCAAAAATGCAACACAGTGCTATGACGTGACTCGAACCCGCAACCCTTCGGTCACGAGCCCGGCGCCCTACCACTGGACTACCCTGCCTCCACGGCATCTTATTTAAAAAATAGATTTTTAAATCTATTGCTGTGGTTTAAGCTTTGTAATTATTAGGGATATATAGTGAGGCACATTAGATGGAGTGCATGGAGACCCCCCATTGGCCTAGTTAATCCATTAGTTAGGGGGACATAGATAGCAATCATCTCTACCACATAGTCATGTGTCAGTTAACTGATTCTATCATCAAGTCCAAGCAATATGGAAAAACTAATGTTCCATAATGTAAAATTTTGTGTTTAAAAGATTTTTAACTAAGCTTCCAAACACATCTAGCAATGTAAAGGCATTTTTGATATCCAAATAGTACATGCATATTCTAAATGGTAAATTTCTATATAAGTATTGTATAGACAACATTGTGATTCCTCGGCTGAGTTTGAACTGTAAGCTTTTGGTACTAGTCAAAATAATGTCAAAGTCAAAGTCTGTCACACAAACTGAGGTCAAGATTACTTAGATTAATGTCTGTGACATCAGTTAAAACCACAGGGTCCTGGTACAGATCCCCAACCCCACAGTCTGTAAATATAGGGTCCTGGTACAGATCCTCAACCCCACAGTCTGTAAATATAGGGTCCTGGTACAGATCCCCAACCCCACAGTCTGTAAATATAGGGTCCTGGCACAGATCCCCAACCCCACAGTCTGTAAATATAGGGTCCTGGCACAGATCCCCAACCCCACAGTCTGTAAATATAGGGTCCTGGCACAGATCCCCAACCCCACAGTCTGTAAATATAGGGTCCTGGCACAGATCCCCAACCCCACAGTCTGTAAATATAGGGTCCTGGCACAGATCCCCAACCCCACAGTCTGTAAATATAGGGTCCTGGCACAGATCCCCAACCCCACAGTCTGTAAATATAGGGTCCTGGCACAGATCCCCAACCCCACAGTCTGTAAATATAGGGTCCTGGCACAGATCCCCAACCCCACAGTCTGTAAATATAGGGTCCTGGCACAGATCCCCAACCCCACAGTCTGTAAATATAGGGTCCTGGCACAGATCCCCAACCCCACAGTCTGTAAATATAGGGTCCTGGCACAGATCCCCAACCCCACAGTCTGTAAATATAGGGTCCTGGCACAGATCCCCAACCCCACAGTCTGTAAATATAGGGTCCTGGCACAGATCCCCAACCCCACAGTCTGTAAATATAGGGTCCTGGCACAGATCCCCAACCCCACAGTCTGTAAATATAGGGTCCTGTGGCACAGATCCCCAACCCCACAGTCTGTAAATATACTGTATGGGTATAATTTATTGATACATAAAACACATAGAATGTACAGACTCTGGGGTGTGGGATCTGTGCCACTCCCCTATGGTTTTAACTGATGTCACGGACAGTAACAAAGACAGATACCAATTAAGGTGAAGGACATGCATTAATGTCAAGGTCACTGAAACTTGATACGTTGTGTATTAGTTCTTGTCATGATATCTACGGTACTTCACCTCAACTAGTATGAAAAGTTTCAAATATCTTTCAAGATCCAATTTAAAAACTCTCACTATCGTTATGTGTAATGTTTATTCACAACATTAAATTTTTAAGTCCCATTGATGTTGACCCTTGATAATTTAAGGCATATAGAATATTATAAATGGTCCTTTTTTAAATGGTGACTTAATTGCTTGCTCAAATTTTCTAAAAATATATTTTTTCTGTTAACTTCAAAACATATTTTTATTTATGCATTTCTTGTCCTATTGGAACATCATAATACTTGGATATGTGAATTTTGTAAGAATAGATTGCTTTTCTAAACAGGTAAGGTTTATCATGCTTGAGGGAAGTAATTTTTCTGTCTATAATTCTAAGATTCATCAAGCATGAGAGAAGACATTTGCTTTGCTTGTTTTTACAGAGAGGGTTTTCCTATCCAGCCTAGTCAGACCGGCTTCTGTAAAGTATATCACTGTACGCCACTGTTAACCAATAACAGGGACAAGCGTGGCCTCGCGTTAGATGGCAAACTCAAACACGAGGATACCAACTTAGCATCCTCGACCATGTAAGCCGTCCTCTACCAAAATACTCCCAAAAGTAGCCATATATGTATATATCCATTCTATTCAATAGTCACTGTGTTCGTTAATAAGGAGATATATATGTACTAGGATCAGGTTGCCTATAGACCCTATATTGTATAAACCACCTTTCCTACAGGGCTAGTTTGATTTTAATGACATTTTGAAAACAACATATCCTTTAGATAATCCTGTGGACAGCCAAAGTGGAAATTCTTACATGTGGCAATGTTACTTTGTAAAAATGAATCTTATAACCTTATGTCTGTATACAAAAAATAATGAAATTCAGTACGAGAAGCATGATAGCCAGCCATCAGCCACTGGATAACCTCTATCACTGTTAGCCATCAGTCACTGGGTAGCCTCTATCACTGTTAGTTAACAGGCTGGATCCATTGTAAACTGTTTTAATGGGACATAAATACCTCTTTGAAACCCCATGCTAAAGACAGGGCTCAACAGTATGTTTCCTTTATACTGTAGAAATGTTCAGAAATATCAATCTCTTTTATCTTCATTTCAGAATGGGAGATTCTAGTCAGAAAGAAAATTTGGGAATTGTTGTCTCCTACAAGGTCAAGGTCAGGTTAATACTTGGATTTGGTTCGGGGTAAGTACACACAGTACTTAATGTCTACTACAAGGTCAAGGTCAGGTTAATCCTCAGATTTGGTTCAGGGTAAGTACACATACTTAATGTTTACTACAAGGTCAAGGTCAGGTTAATCCTCGGATTTGGTTCGGGGTAAGTACACAGATCTGAATGTCTACTACAGGGTCAAGGTCTGGTTAATCCTCATATTTAGTTCAGGGTAAGTACACACATACTTAATGTTTACTACAAGGTCAAGGTCTGGTTAATCCTCATATTTAGTTCAGGGTAAGTACACACATACTTAATGTCTACTACAAGGCCAAGGTCAGGTTAATCCTCGGATTTGGTTCAGGGTAAGTACACACAGTACTTAATGTCTACTACAAGGTCAAGATCAGGTTAATCCTCATATTTAGTTCAGGGTAAGTACCCACATACTTAATGGTTACTACAAGGTCAAGGTCAGGTTAATCCTCAGATTTGGTTCAGGGTAAGTACCCACATACTTAATGTCTACTACAAAGTCAAGGTCAGGTTAATCCTCATATTTAGTTCAGGGTAAGTACCCACATACTTAATGTTTACTACAAGGTCAAGGTCAGGTTAATTCCCAGATTTAGTTCAGGGTAAGTACCCACATACTTAATGTCTACTACAAGGTCAAGGTCAGATTAATCCTCAGATTTGGTTCAGGGTAAGTACACAGATCTTAATGTCTACTACAAGGTCAAGGTCAGACTAATCCTCAGATTTGGTTCAGGGTAAGTACCCACATACTTAATGTCTACTACAAGGTCAAGGTCAAATTAATCCTCAGATTTGGTTCAGGGTAAGTACCCACATACTTAATGTCTACTACAAGGTCAAGGTCAGGTTAATCCTCAGATTTGGTTCAGGGTAAATACACGCATACTTAATGTCTACTAAAAGATCAAGGTCAGGTTAATACTTAAATTTGGTTCGGGGTAAGTACACACATACTTAATGTCTACTACAAGGTCATGGTCAGATTAATGTTTTGCAGAAAAAAACATCATAAAAAATATGTACATTTTTAGGTCACCTGAGCTTTAGCTAGGGTTGATCAGAAATCCAATATGGCCGCCACAGCCGCCATTTTGAAAATACCTATTTTAAACTTAAAGTAAAGTTCTACTTGGACGATTGAACTGAAACTGTGTAGGAATGATCGAATCATGGCCCTGCCAAAGTGTTGTAATTTTTCGGGGCAATCAGAAATACAATTTGGCTGCCATGGCCGCTATTTTGTAAATACCTATTTTAAACTTAAAGTAAAGTTCTACTTGGACGATTGAACTGAAACTCTGTAGGAATGATCGAATCATGGCCCTGCCAAAGTGTTGTAATTTTTCGGGGCAATCAGAAATACAATTTGGCTGCCATGGCCGCTATTTTGTAAATACCTATTTTAAACTTAAAAACAAGTTCTAATAGGCTGATCTCACTGAAAATCGGTCTAGGAATGATCAGCTCATGGTCCTGACAAAGTGTGGTTATTTTTCGGATCGATCGGAAATCCAATATGGCCGCCACAGCTGCCATTTTGAAAATACCTATTTCAAACTTAAAGTAAAGTTCTACTTGGACGATTGAACTGAAACTTTGTAGGAATGATCGAATCATGGTCCTGATAAAGTGTTGTAATTTTTCGGGTCAATCAGAAATACAATTTGGCTGCCATGGCCGCTATTTTGTAAATACCTATTTTAAACTTAAAAACAAGTTCTAATAGGCTGATCCCACTGAAAATCGGTCTAGGAATGATCAGCTCATGGTCCTGACAAAGTTAAGTTCACATTATACTTAACTATAACAAAAATAAATACTGTAGGACTCAGGTGACCGTTAAGGCCCATGGGCCTCTTGTTATTTGTAGGTATATAATGCAATATAAACAATACAACACATATGTGTTCATCTGGCGTCTCAGATTGCACTCATTAGTCGCGTGAATGAATATTTCACTCCAGCTAAAGCCCTCTTGATAAATATCCATATAAGTAATGAGTACACTGAGACATCTGATAAATGTAGAGATTGGAAGTATGTATTTACTGAGTGTATAATGTTACATAGCCCGGTATTAAGTCATGTAGGCCTTGATCCAGGCATAAGTAAACCTACTTTCAGCCTATTGATTAAACCTTGACTCTTTATTTACTGATCAGCCATGTCATACAACAAATAACATAGTTGAGGACATATACGAGTCCTGTGATTATTGTGACTGATAGTTGCTATGGAAACTAACTGTACTGTCATGTGACTTAATACTGATCACTGATTGGTTGTTACAGGGACCTGGCTGTGGAGCTACCATTTACCCTAACACACCCTAAACCTCCAGAGTCCCCGCCCTCTTCTCGCCCAGTCAGCCTCACCCAACAAGATGGCGGGAAGGACGCACCTGTCGACACTAATCTCATTCAACTGGACACTAAGTATGTTTACAACAAAGGGGAACAAATCTTCATCAATGAGTCCTGAACATTTAATATGTCGGAAATATAGGGGGGATAACTCTCCTTCTAGTATTTACAAGGGCTAAATCATGTTAAAAGTGTGGACAAATAAGGAGTAACTTCTTGTGAAACTGTTCTGGAGGCGTGTCACTACGTAATTACAGCATTATAGGGAAACTAAATGTATATTTAAACAAAACTACCAAATTTCAAAATTATTTTTAATGATACCTTCATTTCAGCAAACAGCAAGTCAATGTTGACATGCCGAATAGTGAGAGCGTTGACGGTAATTTATGGTGAAATGTTCCCCGAATGCTGCCGTCTCCCGTTGTTATGTACAAATTTATTACAGAATGAATACACCATGTTTATAACGTTGGTCATATTTTTGTTATATTTTTTCAAACCATCTAATCGGAGATTCTGTTTTTATTAAATATTTTTATGCCTATGATTTTTGTTGAGTATATTTACTATAGCATGATCAGTGTGTTTCTATGGTACATTATAACATTAAAGGAAGACTTACACATTTTTTTTTTAGGAATTATAGTTACAGATTACTTTCCACATGAATGTCTTAGTTATTTTTCCTGTCAACAAACCAGCTCCATATTATAATCATGTGCACAGCGTACTACACCCCGTCACAGTCCGTCGTACCTTCAACATGTACTCCTCTGCTTCATTCTCTCTATCTATAAACTGGTGCTTTTCAAATCGTATATTTAATCATAGGTTTATGTATGTTTTATATTTTTTTACCTTACTATTAATTAAATAAAATGTGATTTATTTATTTTTATTTTAGACTTGTTCTGAATAACAATTAATTTCCCAGCACTTCTAAAATTAAAAACATAGTTTATACTCTCTGTCTAACAGTGTTATTCTTAAGTGCCAATTAATTATCAGCAATGTCATCAGAAAGGTCTAACTTAGATTAGTGACAGATAGATGTGTATATCCTGTGGTAGGT
>NW_018408781.1:159238-179303 GCF_002113885.1 Mizuhopecten yessoensis | reverse complement strand
ACATCCCCAGTCTCTGTTACAGTCACCAGACGACACGTCTCTACCACTGATACATCCCCTGTCTCTGTTATAGTCACTAGACGACACGTCACTACCCCTGAGACATTCTCAGTCTCTGTTACAGTCACTAGAGGACAGTCTCTACTCCTGAGACATTACCACAGTTACCAGACGGCTGGTCGTTATTACACTTTCTTGAGGGCCCGGAAACCCACTTAATTCAAAACACATTCATCAAAGGCATGTTGTGGTTCTCGAGTATAGTGAAGTACGCGTGTGTATGATAATGTACGTCTCTAGGACTGAAGGGGTGCTCAAAGTACTGCTGAAGAAACATAACAAAGGCCAACAGTGCCACGTGATTACCGGGCTACAAGTGCGTCAACACCAAAGCTAGATCCCAAGGACATCACAGCGATGTGTATTTACCTTTAACGATCAGAAAACATCACTTGATTTAAAACCTAAAACACTGTATGGTGTTGAATGGGGGGAAAACAGTAGCAGCATAAGTTTGGAATTCAAAGTTCTCCTTAAGTTTCAAACTACAAGCTGATTCCTATTTTTTTAAACACTTGGATGTCAGTGTATCAGACACGACAGATCGGAAGTTGCATCATTAGTTACATCCGGTGTCCGGAAGTTGTCATTTTTTAAACCGGACGTTTTCTCTCTTCGTAAATATAGGCTTAATGGTAAGTCTCCCTTATACATCCGGTCCCCTTTGCGTTTGAAATATAAGCCTACACATGTGACATGTGTAAGATTAATACCATGTAGTGACCTATGTATAGTATGGTCAAGGGAAGTTGGTGGTCAAGGTAAGGTATAGTTTCAAAGTAAGATGTAATTTCAAGGGAACGTTTGTATGATCAAGGTAAGGTGTATGGTCAAGGAAAGATGTATGGTCAATGGAAGTTGATGGTCAAGGTCATATATAGGTCAAAGAAAGATGAAAGTTTAAGGTAACGTATATTTGATTATGGTAAGATGTATGGTCAATGAAGAGTGTATGGTCAAGGTAAGATGTATGGTCAATGGAAGTTGATGACCAAGGTTATATATAAGTCAAAGAAAGATGAAAGTTCAAGGTAACGTATATTTGGTCAAGGTAAGATGCATGGTCAATGAAGAGTGTATGGTCAAGGAAAGATGTATGGTCAATGGAAGTTGATGGTCAAGGTCATATATAGGTCAAAGAAAGATGAAAGTTCAAGGTAACGTATATTTGGTCAAGGTAAGATGTATGGTCAATGAAGAGTGTATGGTCAAGGAAAGATGTATGGTCAATGGAAGTTGATGGTCAAGGTCATATATAGGTCAAAGAAAGATGAAAGTTCAAGGTAACGTATATTTGGTCAAGGTAAGATGTATGGTCAATGAAGAGTGTATGGTCAAGGAAAGATGTATGGTCAATGGAAGTTGATGGTCAGGGTCATATATAGGTCAAAGAAAGATGAAAGTTCAAAGTAACGTATATTTGGTCAAGGTAAGATGTATGGTCAATGTAGAGTGTATGGTCAAGGTAAGTTGTATGGTCAATGAAGAGTGTATGGTCAAGGAAAGATGTATGGTCAATGGAATTTGATGGTCAAGGTCATATATAGGTCAAAGGAAGTTGAAAGTTCAAGGTAACGTATATTTGGTCAAGGTAAGATGCATGGTCAATGTAGAGTGTATGGTCAAGGTAAGTTGTATGGTCAATGAAGAGTGTATGGTCAAGGTAAGTTGCATAGCCAATGTAGAGTGCATGGTCAAGGTAAGTTGCATAGTCAATGAAGAGTGTATGGTCAAGGCAAGATGTATGGTCAATGAAGAGTGTATGGTCAAGGTAAGATGTATGGTCAATGGAGAGTGTATGGTCAAGGTAAGATGTATGGTCAATGTAGAGTGTATGGTCAAGGTAAGTTGCATAGTCAATGTAGAGTGTATGGTCAAGGTAAGTTGTATGGTCAATGAAGAGTTTTTAGTCAAGGTAAGATGTATGGTTAAGGTAGAGTGTATGATCAAGGTAAGTTGATGACAAAGGTAAGGTAAATACGTTCAAAGTAAGATGTTTGGTCAACGTAACGTATGTATGGTCAAGGTATATAAGGTGCACGGTCAATGGAAGTTGGTCAAGGTAAGGTATAGATTCAAAGAAAGATGTATAGTCAAGGTAACGCATGTCTGGTCAAGGGAAGGTGCACGTGTATGGTAAAGTGCAAGACGTGCGTCTCCGAATAAGCGTCCATTTCTGATGATACCGCAAAATAGTATATCAATAAATAATTATCAATAAATCGACCAATCAATAAATGGATCAATCAATAAATCGATCAATAAATATTCACGTACACATCTGTACATTCCTCCGATAAATATACCTTATACAACATGATGCCAATATATGTGAAATTAAATGTGTCTGCCCATGGATCATATATAGTTATATATATTCATGCAGCTTGCGCGATAGCGCGTGCTCACGAACATTTCTCAGGTACGTTCGAGGCACAATCCCAGTCCTATACTGCATACCTGTACCGGGATACGCAACGTCAGATAAAATGAGATTGGTTCCTCTATTGATGCATTGATTGAAAACTACACATGTCAGTGTCGTTACCGGCCCAAGCCCCGAACCGCACATTCATGTATACACATGCACACGACGAAATGCCGTCATTCCGACCCAAAATCGCATGCATTCTGCTTAGCAAGGAAATCATTTCGAAAGTTTATCTATCTTAAAAATCCGATCGAAAGTAATCACATATAATATGCAAACTAGAGGCGTTTGTAACGGCATCTACGCCAATCATTCAGTCTTGCTGCATGTATCTGGTAGACTCATAGCCAAGCGTTCACTTGATCCGGATCCAATCAATAGAGCTCGCTGACGCAACGCTTGTATTCTGCCTTTCGAGATACATATCCGCAGGGGTGCTACTTAAACTGATGCCGGCCGCACGCGTGATGAGTTTCCTAGTGTCTCTGTTCGTAGCACGACACGACTGCTTAAATGCATTGTTGCTCTATTCATACAAGATTCACACCGATGCTAGTTGATATTGAGGAAATCCGTTCTTGGTATTTTTCAACATTTCAACTGTCAAGCATTTTGTTTAGCATTTCGATAGTTCCGACATCGCCAAACTGGAGCTTAGTTTAGATATATATTTTTTCGACTTTTATGTAAGGAAATAGATATATAAAACCGCGAAGGACTATCCCATTGTAATCGATCTGTCTAGATGACCTGGTTTATGATATACCCAACAGCCTGACATCCTCAGTGAATGAACTTGAATGTAGTCAGAAGAGATCCTTCAAATAGCATGTTCTCTGATAAATGACCCAACAAGAGAAGGACACTAAAATAAATAACTCGCACAGAGGAGATCACTCCAATAACTGACTCGCAGAGGGGAGGTCACTCAAATAATAACTCACATAGGGTAGATCATGTGTTATATACGTCTCTGGGTAGATCGGTAAACTATTAACTCACACAAAAGTGTTCACATTGTAACTGATTCTCAAACAGGGGAGATCACTCTATCATTGTAACGTACAAGATAGGTCACTCTGTCTCATTCGGGGAGGTCTTTCAATTAAATAATTAAATAAACACAAAAGGAGACATTCCAATAACTGGCTCTCAAAAAGATGTTGATTCAAATTAATTACTCCCACACGGGGATGTAAGTCAAATAACTAACTGACATAAGGGAGGTAACTTGGCCGACTCCTACAATGGCAGATCCCTGATTTACCATAACATCAGGTGATTGTTTATCAATAGGAGCAAGAACGTATAACTCAAGAGAACATTTCTATATTTAGGACTTCGTGTTTTAAAAAATGTTGCCTATGATCATATCCATATACATAATGGAGTTCAGCAAAATGGGGTCAACAAGTATTATGTTTCAACTTCTCCTTTTTTAATTCTTGTAGATTTTTTTTATATTGTGAAAGTGCCGGGTATGCGATATATATAAAAAATAAATAAAGTACGAACAGTGATTTCTCCAGAGGATTTTCTAATTCAGGTTTGTTGACGGTGAGGAACCGATTGATTTCCGAAAATAGCTGCTGTACTGTTATTTAATATTTTTAATAGCAACGCTTTATTTCATGACTGAATTCCTTATTTGGTTTATTTGTCTCTGAAAACAGAAGCGGTCAAACTTTGTTTAATTGCAATTGGACTTATATTCTACAAATCTTTTCTATCACTCTAGAGGTTTAAGTTCTATATCAGCTTTAAAATCAAGAGTTTCCTTACACTTTCGATTAGCCCTCTGTTTTGCTTTCAATGATTTTTTTCTTGTAAGGCTTGAAAGCAATAGATGAAAAGCAGTCCGTCTTGTTGGCTGCGAATGCATTATCGGGAGAATACGACGGAAACACGGATTATCAACTCGCAAACTTCAGTTTAACAAGTGATTCTTTGTATCAGAAATTTTAATGTTTTAGTTTTCACTAAAATTCAAATAAAAACTTTAACTCGGTAACATTTGTTTTCTTATACATGCGTTTAAGTAAGTGGAAATTCTGTGTGGTGCACAATCCAGAGACACATTCCAACGAGGTTCCACTCTACGGAAATGCCCTGAGGACCGCAATATGCGTACGTAACACCATCACTGGAAAATAAGAGGTCATTACCAAATTAACTCGAAAGGAAATCTCTGATTCAACCGAAATCCAATCAAGATGAAGCCGAGCATGACTTCATTAATCAATTAGGGAGTAGTTACAATAAGTTTATCATTCTGCGCAGACGACAGGCCCGGGAAACAATGGCCGACGCTGTAGTTTCGAAGTAAATGGATAGCTCAGTGAATCGATATTTTTCAAGTTCCGCACTAAATAAATTTAGTAGCACAGATTCAGAGCGACCAAAGATCTAAATAAAATCAATTGCTTTCTGTCATGTACCAATTAAATGCCTTTAAAAGGCAAATATAAAGTTACCGAACAAGACTAGATAAATATGTACGATTAAGAAAAAAAATGATTACAAATTAGAACACTATATACTGTACTTGTTTAATGAAGTTTTTAAAGAAAAATATCACTGACTTAACAAATCAAAGATTTCCTGAACCAATGACCAACTGATTCACTATCCCTTGATGTAACGACATGTTGCGTCCCCATATATCGTGTTCTCCCCTACAACAAGAGCATTAATGTATAATGCCGAGCTGGTCTTTGATGATCGATCGGATGGATACGCCACATGTTCTAGGTACATTCTATACAAATGTACTGAGAAAAGAAATTTCACAGCTACATGTATATTTATTTTATGCCTTTCCACATTAAAACCGATGTTAAGGTATAAATTTAGTACTTAAATCTAATTGTAACGTTTTTAGAATAATGTTGAGAGTTCTAAATATAGCGGTACTCGACTGGGTCGATCGTCGGCGACCAGGTAGCTCAGTTGATAGAGCGTCCGTCTAGAGTTGGGAGGGTTCGAATCCCGGTCTGGCCGTCTCCTGTAACATTGGCGCCCACGTAGGGACCCAGGAAACATTGGCAAAATACTAGCGATATCTTAACAGGAATAGCATTGACCCCAGAAAAACCCGGGACGAGTTCTTTCCTGCAGAGGGAGTATATCACCCTGGTAAAATACTAGCCGCTTCCCACCGACTCGGCTAGAGAGAATTAGTCTTTAGCTCAATCAGTAAAGCGTAGGACTAGTAAGCCAGGGGTCCCGCGTTCGACTCCTTTCGAAGGCATTGAAAAGAAACACTTTGACATGAAGGTTGTAGTAAATCTTTTTCATATGTCTTCGCTATAATATTCAAAGAAGTTATCTATTCTCAATCACTGATGTTTTAAATCTTGATGCTGTTATTGACACTACACATCATGAAAACGTAGTTAGAAACTAACAACCTCCAAGCTCAATCATTTGACAATATTTGCAGAGATTGTTAGGTAATGTGATTTATCTTTTTGGCCAAAAATTAATTTTGCGACTTTCTGGCGGGAATCTCTTAAAATCGTTCTTTGATTGGAATTAAACATTGAAATTGTGATGTTATAATTCTAATACACTACGGTACCGTCACTGTGTGTTGTTGTTGTTGTTGTTGTTTGTGGTGGGGGCGTAATAATTTGTCCCAGGTTGCTTCCAATCCACAACATTAAGACAGATCTACGTCTCCATTGATATGTAAATAGGGGGCATATTCCCTCTAGTCTGACGTGATATAGGAATAAATAACAGTTAGTTATTTTCATTTTCGTATCAACCGTTTCCCATGACATAAATTATCAATTAAGTTTATCTTTTTCCTTTTTAATTACACATCAAGTTACTCATTCAGACATTCTTGTAGCACAAAATAATTCTCTGTGTCTACACAATCCCAATAAGAAAACGACCACCTTGAGCACTGAGTATCTAATCACAGGTAACCCATTTCAGTTGACACCTCTTATATCAGAATACAAGCACCGTAGCAGTCTCCTATCAGACCTGACCGTGAAATTGCTCGTGTAGATGGAAGTGTAGTATTTGTACACGAAACAATCTACAGTCGCTTCCCGACAGAATCTAAGCTAAAAGGCCAATCAGGAGTTAAGGGAGCTTTGATTACACATCAGCGCACAGATGAGCACTTCCGTGTTTGAAACAACGACATCAACGTAAGGAAATCGTACAGTTTTTATATCAAATAAAATCTTTCTACGCAGGTCTGCAGTTTTTATTACATTAAATATAATGCTACAAATATATTCTAACTCTCGGTCATTTTAAAGGTAGACATTTGAGCGCGTTCTAAAAAAATGTCTATAAAACGGGAAAGAAAAACATTAAAATATTATCTATTTTGGCTAATTCCAAGTTGAGTAAGATGGTAATTAACTCTTTATTGTTTAATTCTATACCAGGTTGACCAATTACAGTTAATCCTTCCCGACTACCGCTACTAATCCCTGTAATTATCGCTACCAGAATCGATTACTTCTCAGATCAACGGTCTATCGACTATCTCCTAAAATGCATTATTTTATTGATGAAGAACGCTTAAAAGATTGCATAGACTATGTGTAAATGGAATTTGTGACCCCACCCCACCCCTTTCACTTCAACACCACCAAATTTGCTTTGGGGTTCAATCTATCCACCGTTTCATGTAAACAGTTGAGATCTCAACAGTTTAACCCTACAATGCTGAATAATGACAAGAGAGGCATAAAGACGCATTGGGACCTTGGAATCATTTGGTTTAAACGCGTAGATCTAGCTCCCCTGGGGGTGAGGTGACATGCCAAAAAGGGGGCTAGGTGATAAATATTAGAAAGCCTACTCCTCTAGACCACTCTGAGGCATTACTGGGATGAGGAATTATGTATAAGGACTGTTTGAACTGTCGTATTTGTACCGTGTGTAATAAGTAATAATATTTGTACAATGCGTACATGGAACGGAAGCACGATCTTTTCCTGTCTTATGAGTGTAAAGCTACCAAAGGGGTCTGTATCATGATACTTGCATCTCCTATAGTACATAGCTATTAGCTACCACATATGACTGTAGTATGCTATTTGCCTCCCCTATAATACATACATATAGCTACCACAACGCATATAGCATGATCTTTGCCTCCTCTATAGTACATATCTACCACAGGGGACTGTAGCACGATCATTACCTCCCCTAGAGTATATAGCTACCACAGGGGTCTGTAGCACGATCATTGCCTCCCCTAGAGTATATAGCTACCACAGAGGACTGTAGCACGATCATTGCCTCCCCTAGAGTACATAGCTACCACAGAGGACTGTAGCAAGAGCCTTGTCTCTCTTATAATATATAGCTACCATAGGGGACTGTTGCACGAGCTTGCAAGAGACTGTAGTACGATCCGTGTCGCCTCTATAGTATAAAGCTACCACATGGGACTGTAGCAAGGAAATGTTTTCACATGACCTTGGACATACGGACATACGGACCTAATGACGGACGATTGGGGATCATAATGATCGTTTCTTTAGGATCGTACCTATCTTCCGGATGCAGTCAAAAAGGAAAGATGTACAATGATAGAATACAAAAGAACAACAAAAGTTTAAAAAGAAGGTATTCCTAACATAAAAGAAATATCAACAGCGATGTTTATATATTGATTTTTGAAAAGTTCCAGCGTCTTGGATCATTTTATATTTTGGGGCAGTGCCCGAATGTTGATTATTTTTTTATAAACGGTTCGGAGTTGGGACGACAAACTAATAATAGATGATCGTGAGTTGTGTTCATGAGCCATTTTACATCACTTCCTTGTGAGAAATTGCGGGGTAAGGTTATTTAATGTTCTTTACATTAATACAGCTCTCTGAAATCTTATTGAATTACTATTTCGATAATTCGATGAGCTATTTATTTTCTGTCTCCATTTTTTACCATAATGTTGACAATATTTTCCAATTTTGGTAAGGTACCATGATCATTCAAAAACACCGCTCGTTGTTTATTGCATCTTACTCTTTTTCTTTTTATCTTTCACACAGAGAATTTCGCGAAACCGATTACAAAAAGCAATATTGATATGATATGTGTCACATGTCTCAATTAACAGAAAAGAAATATGTTGATAGATGTAAATCAAGACTTATAATGAACAAACAAATTATTAACACGGAGGCCCTTGAAAGTAGAACAGGAGGAAGACCAGGTATTCCGGAAGGGTAAGCGTCCCTTGCTTCCATCAACGACACCCGCCATGTAAATCTAGGTCAAATCACAGGTATCTGATTTAAAATGTGAACATGTAAATGTATTTACTATACCTTCCCCGCTTTCGGGGCAGATACTATAGTCAACTCAAAGCACTCTCAGGTGAGACAAGGCAGAGTAATGAGAATTTTAATAAAATGTTGATATCCCTATTGCACAAAACATATTATAAGTTACGATAGCCTTAAATTGCTTAAACCTACATAATAAATTAATTCCCTTTGTTGTTGGGAATTCTTTGTTTTTATTCGATTGATCGTGTTTCACGAGGAATTTCGGAATCTAAATGCACTATCATCGACGACCATTTCCGTCGGAGCAAATGCTGTACTGAAAGTAAAATTTTGTTTGGCATGTAGAGACCAAAATATCAGTATGCGGGAAATATAATGTCTAAAACATTGCAGCGCCATGCCGATCATCCTTCAGCAAGGAGGTGCACTTTTTTAAGTTGAAAGGCATGGTGGGATAAGTATGAAACTTTAACAACTTAAATATCCTCGTAGAACCAATATCTATGCCAAGTTGCATGCTTATCCCAAAATGCCTTTTATGTACAATCAGCGCATAAACATTGGAAGTAGACACAGCAATTGATAAAACAATGCATCGAGTTAACTTTAACTAGGAGACTGAAAATTACCTGCAAATCAATCTGCATATATCAAACTAATCATTTTACTGTAGTTGTGATGGCAAATCCCATTTTATATTTTTAGGTTAACTTTGATAAGTAAGAAAACAAATCAGGACCTGGAACTCTCTTCAGCCACAGGTGCTGAACACATATTACATGATATACAAATTTAACTTTTAATATCATATACTTGTAGCATATGAAGGGCGTCCTGCACCTTTTAATTCACTTAAGATAGAGAGGTATTTCAAATTGCCAAGTTTGAGATGTGTCCAGAAGCCATAACTCAGTATAAAACAAAAGGAAAGTGTGTAGTGAATATGCATTTAATGTAAGTGTACTCAAATGAGTTAAGTTGTAAATTTCAACTCAAACTATAGATTAGAAAGGAAATTATTGAGAAAACAAAACACTTTTCACTTGAAAATTACCTAAAACAATCCCCTGACTTAATCCTCCGTTTTATATCAACGATCTTTAAGTGACGATTGAGTTTCTGTAATTTTCATTCTTTTTATATGCGGGTCAACATTTAAATTATCTTGGCTTAACATTGTCGGACTATCGAGGTATGTGGACAAGTAGGCGACTATAAGCTTAGGTCTAGTCATGTAACCAAGGGTAAACATATTGCGTGGACAACCGTACAACACATACACGCTGAAACCCCGGTAAACATATTGCGTGGACAACCGTCCAACACATACACGCTGAAACCCCGTTCTACTGCCACCTATAGTCCACAGAAATATCAGCGTTGCAAAGGGGCTTGGCGATAAATTGAGGGAAACGTATAAATGAATTCTTAAGAGAAAATGGGACCTTGAAAAATGTTGTCGAGAAGCGAGATGACAAAAGGAAAGAGGGGCTTTATATCGAGGTTTAACGGTACGTAACACTACACCATTGCGGTAGGTCCTGTCGTTAGCTGTAGTGCTGCCAAATGAGGTTTTCAACAACACTGCTACAACTCAGCAATCGAAAATGGAGCGTGCTATTGTTCCTTTGGTCTCGGTCCTTTTTTCTGAAAGTGTGGCGATAAACGGTTACATGGACTGAAGGCCATTTGTATCCCGGGTCTGGACATATGTCTTGCGACAGCGGGGCCATTTCCATAACTCTGTCTGACCACAGACTCGATAAGGATTTTGTTTGGGCTAGCTAACGCAGACGGGGTCGTAGGAAACACTGGCCGGAAGCAGTTAAGGAGAAATTTAGAATTCTAAATTTGGAAGAGTGCTGGACAGTTCTTAATTAGGGACCTCGTTTGACGTGGAGATGAAAAAAGATTGGAGCTATGTGTAGCTTAGCGTAAACTACACATTCATAGGCCAGATATACAAATGTAAGAGTACCGGTGGGAAGATGGCACGACGCTTTTACCAAAAATCACAAAGGCGCTTTTTCTGAATTTTAATGCGATGTAGCCCAATTGAGATTTGAAGCTTGAAGTTACATGAATAAAAGTTTCAAGTTGCAAAAGAGTTTTGTTTTAATTTTACTGACGTTGTAGAACCAGTGATTTAATTTTACTGACGTTGTAGAACCAGTGATTTAATTTTACTGACGTTGTAGAACCAGTGATTCATGCTTTATTGGAATGTCCATTATATGGAGATGTATGGCCTTTTGACTGAAATAAAGAAATTGGTAGCAATCTTTGATATTTTCAGACAATACTGGAAAATTATCTGCCATAACGTTGTGAAAATACGTCTGAAGTCTAAACAGTTTAGTAGAGGAAGAAATATTTTATAATTGAAGTTATTATAATTGTATATATATAAGAACCATCAAACATAAAGTAATAATAATTCGAGGTCCTTATATACCGCTTTATCACAACCTAGGTCCTAGGTCGTCTCAAAGCGGTTCACGAATTATTATCCGAAGTTATAGGGCCTTTGCAACCAGCCAATACCTTTCTTAACTTCCTGGGGAGCATACAGCCGGTGCTGCCATAACAGCTAGCATTCAACAAGTCTAGCACTGCCCAACCACGTACTCATTTACAGCTACGTAGACTGGAACAAGCGGAGTAAAGTATCTTGTTCAAAGATACAACACAGTGCCGTGCCGTGACTCGAACCCGCAACCATTCGGTCACAAGCTAAGCGTCCTACCACTAGACTACCGTGCCTCCGTAACATGCTTAGTCTGTCCAACATCCCCTAAGCTGAAGACAAAACGAAACCCTCTGATTCTGAGTTTGGGCTCTATATAAGTCTCCTCATAATAATTGAAGTATTATGAATAACATCCATTAGAGTGAATTCTACAAGATTTAGCGAGTAAATTATCTTAGAAATTAAACCAGAAAAGATAGGTGTTGTGTAACTGATGATAACAGGGACACGGTGTGACTAATGATAACAGGGATATGGTGTGACTAAATATCTTAGGTGTATTGTGTCACTAGTGATAACAAATATTGTGTGACTGATGACAACAGGTGTATGATGTCACTTATGATAGCATGTGTATGGTGTCATTTATGATAACATGTGTATGGTGTCACTTATGATAGCATGTGTATGGTGTCATTTATGAAAACATGTATATGGTATCACTAATGATAACAGGTGTATGGTGTCACTTATGATAACAGGTGTATGGTGTAACTAATAATACCATGTGTATGGGTGTGACTAATGATAACAGGTGTATGATGTCACTAATGATAACAGGTGTATGGTGTAACTAATAATACCATGTGTATGGGTGTGACTAATGATAACAGAGGTATGGTGTGACTAATGATAACAAGTGTATGGTGTCACTTATGATTACATGTGTATGGTGTCACTTATGATAACATGTGTATGGTGTCATTTATGATAACATGTGTATGGTGTCACTTATGATAACAGGTATATGGTATCACTAATGATAACATGTGTATGGTGTGACTCATGGTAACAGGGTATGGTGTCACTAATGATAACAGGGATATAGTGTGACTAAATTTATTAGGTGTATGGTGTCACTAATGATAACAGGAATAAGGTGTGACTAATGAAAACAGATTATGGTGTGACTAAAGATAACATATGTATGTTTGTGACTAATGATAACAGGAAGATGGTATCACAAATGATAATAGGTGTATGGTATCACCAATGATAACAGGTGTATGGTGTAACTAATAATACCATATGTATGTTTGTGACTATTGATAACAGGAAAATTGTATCACTAATGATAACAGGTGAATGGTATCACCAATGATAACAGGTGTATGGTGTCACTTATGATAACAGGTATATGGTATCACTAACGATAACATGTGTATGGTGTCACTAATGATAACAGGTGTATGGTGTAACTAATGATAACATGTGTATGGTGTGACTGATGATAACAGAGGTATGGTGTTACTCATGATAACAGGTGTATGGTATCACTTATGATTACAGGTGTATGGTGTCACTTATGACAACAGTGGTATTGTGTCACTAATGATAACAGGGACATGGTGTGATTGATGATAACAGAGGATTTGTGTCACTAATCATAATAGGATGGTGTGACTAATGATAACATGTGTATGGTGTGACTAATGATAACATGTGTATGGTGTGACTCAAGATAACAGATGTATGTGTGTGACTAATGATAACAGGAAAATTGTATCACTAATGATAACAGGTGTATGGTATCACCAATGATAACAGGTGTATGGTGTCACTAATGATAATAGGTGTATGGTGTAACTAATAATAACATGTGTATTGGTGTGACTAATGATAACAGAGGTATGGTGTGATTAATGATAACATGTGTATGGTGTCACTTATGATAACAGGTATATGGTATCACTAACGATAACATGTGTATGGTGTCACTAATGATAACAGGTGTATGGTGTAACTAATGATAACATGTGTATGGTGTGACCGCTGATAACAGAGGTATGGTGTTACTCATGATAACAGGTGTATGGTGTCACTTATGATAACATGTGTATGGTGTAACTTATGATAACATGTGTATGGTGTGACTTATGATAACATGTGTATGGTGTGACTTATGATAACATGTGTATGGTGTCACTTATGATAACATGTGTATGGTGTAACTTATGATTACATGTGTATGGTGTGACTTATGATAACATGTGTATGGTGTGACTGATGATAACAGAGGTATGGCGTTACTCATGATAACAGGTGTATGGTGTCACTTATGATAACAGGTGTATGGTGGCACTTATGACAACAGTGGTAGTGTGTCACTAATGATAACAGGGACATGGTGTGATTGATGATAACAGGGACATGGTGTGATTGATGATAACAGAGGTATTGTGTCACTAATCATAATAGGTGTATGGTGTGACTTATGATAACAGATGTATTGTGTGACTTATGATAACAGGGACATGGTGTGATTGATGATAACAGAGGTATTGTGTCACTAATGATAACAGGGACATGGTGTGACTAATGATAACAGATGTATGGTGTGACTAATGATAACAGATGTATGGTGTGACTTATGATAACAGATGTATGGTGTGACTTATGATAACAGGGACATGGTGGCACTAATAATAACAGTGGTATGGTGTGACTTATGTAACAGAAATATAAAGCACATTCTGAAATAATTCAAATAAGCTTTTTTTTATAAAGACGATTGAATCATGAATTTGGTTGATATATTGCTTTTGATACTATGCACATTACACACAACTTTCTAATGAAAATGAAATGCTGTCACCTTTCTAAAGCTAAAGAAGTAACATCCCTCAGTGATTCATTGCTATCAGTTGCCTTATAGATGATACTGCTCTATAACCCAACACTGCCAATAATGAGTCAATATGACTATCAAATCGAAAATATTTTCCTAGCTTCCTGAATTATTAAAACTTCCTGCTGTGCATGTCCGCAGAATCTCTGTGTAAATGTTGTTCCGAGATGGATTGCGTGGGTTCAGCGTGGCTACTCCTAAATCCACCTAGATATGACATCTCGTAACTTCTCGAGCCTGGAATGGTTCGACTTTTTTACCGACAATAGTTCTGCTATCTTTCGTGGGTAAACTCAGGTTTTCGTTCAGGAGACAACGTCTAATCCTACCAGTAAATTCGTATCAACGACTTTAAAATAATTATAGGTAGATAAAAAATATATATAAGTGATCAAATGTCGCACGGGTTGTTACTTAGGATATACACAGTACGGGGTCAAAGGTCATAATGTTGTTACTTAGGATATACACAGTACGGGATCAAACGTCATACATGTTGTTACTTAGGATATACACAGTACGGGGTCAAAGGTCATACATTTTGTTACTTAGGATATACACAGTACGGGATCAAAAGTCATACATGTTGTTACTTAGGATATACACAGTACGGGGTCAAAGGTCGTACATGTTGTTACTTAGGATATACACAGTACGGGATCAAACGTCATAAATGTTTTTACTTAGGATATACACAGTACGGGATCAAAGGTCATGCATGTTGTTACTTAGGATATACACAGTACGGGGTCAAAGGTCATAATGTTGTTACTTAGTATATACACAGTACGGGATCAAACGTCATACATGTTGTTACTTAGGATATACACAGTTGGGGATCAAAGGTCATACATGTTGTTACTTAGGAAATACACAGTATGGGGTCAAAGGTCATAAATGTTGTTACTTAGGATATACACAGTACGGGATCAAACGTCATACATGTTGTTATTTAGGATATACACAGTACGGGGTAAAACGTCATAAATGTTGTTACTTAGTATATACACAGTACGGGATCAAACGTCATAAATGTTGTTACTTAGGATATACACCGTACGGGATCAAACGTCATAAATGTTGTTACTTAGTATATACACAGTTCGGGATCAAACGTCATAAATGTTGTTACTAAGGATATACACAGTTCGGGATCAAACGTCATACATGTTGTTACTTAGGATATACACAGTACGGGATCAAACGTCATAAATGTTGTGACTTAGGATAGACACAGTACGGGATCAAACGTCATAAATGTTGTTACTTAGGATATACACAGTACGGGATCAAACGTCATAAATGTTGTTACTTAGGATATGAAATACATGTTCAAAGATCAAAACAGCTACTTAGGACATAAACAGTACGGGGTCAAAGGTCACAAATGTTGTTATTTAGGATATGCCCTACAGGTTCAAAGATCAAAACAGCTACTTAGGACATAAACAGACCGGGATCAAAGGTCACAAGAGTTGTTACTATAGGATTTAAACAGTACGGGGTCAAAGGTCACAAGGGTTGTTACTTTGGATATATACAGTACGGGATGAAAGTTCACAATCAAAGGTCACAAGGGTTGTTACTTAGGATATATACAGTACGGGATCAAAGGTCACAAGCAAAGGTCACAAGGGTTGTAACTTTGGATATATACAGTACGGGATCAAAGGTCACAATCAAAGGTTACAAGGGTTGTTACTTAGGATATATACAGTACGGGATGAAAGGTCACAATCAAAGGTCACAAGGGTTATTACTTAGGATATATACAGTACGGGATCAAAGGTCACAAGCAAAGGTCACAAGGGTTGTAACTTTGGATATATACAGTACGGGATCAAAGGTCACAATCAAAGGTCACAAGGGTTATTACTTTGGATATATACAGTACGGGATTAAATGTCTCAAGGGTTGTTATTTAGGACATATACAGTAAGGGATCAAAGGTCACAATCAAAGGTTACAAGGGTTACTTAGGATATATATAGTCCGGGATCATAGGTCACATGGGTTGTTACTTAGGATATATACAGTACGGGATCAAGGGTCACAAGGGTTGTAACTTCGGGTATAAACAGTACGGGATTAAAGGTCAAAATCAAAGGTTAAAATGGTTGTTACTTAGGATATACACAGTACGGGATCAAAGGTCACAAGGGTTGTTACTTAGGATATACACAGTACGGGGTCAAAGGTCATAATGTTGTTACTTAGGATATACACAGTACGGGATTAAAAGTCACAATCAAAGGTTACAAGGGTTGTTACTTAGGATATATACAGTACGGGATCAAAGGTCACAATCAAAGGTCACAAGGGTTGTTACTTAGGATATATACAGTATGGGCTCACAGGTCACAATCAAATGTGATAAGGGTTGTTACTTTGGATATATACAGTACGTGATCAAAGGTCACAATCAAAGGTCACAATGATTGTAACTTTGGATATATACAGTACGGGATCAAAGGTCACAATCAAAGGTCACAAGGGTTGTTACTTAGGATATATACAGTATGGGATCAAAGGTCACAATCAAATGTGATAAGGGTTGTTACTTTGGATATATACAGTACGGGATCAAAGGTCACAACCAAAGGTTACAAGGGTTGTTACTCTGGATATATACAGTACGGGATCAAAGGTCACAATCAAAGGTTACAAGGGTTACTTAGGATATATATAGTACGGGATCAAAGGTCACAAGGGTTTTTACTTAGGATATATACAGTACGGAATCAAAGATCACAATGGTTGTTTCTTAGGATATGCAAGACAGGCTCAAAGGTCAAAACACTTACTTATGACATATACAATTGGGGATCAAAAGTGAGAAGAGTTAATTTAATTGTTGCTGAGATGTGCTGCTAAGTGTTATCATTCGCCAAACACGTTTTTGCCTGATCTTGACTAAAGCCGGACGATTTTGTTTTCTTGAAAATGTTTTTAATTCCTGTAGAAAGGGAACTGTTCTGTATAAATATTGGTTTCTGGATAAATGTGTTAAGTACTGCTTTACCGCCTTTTTCTGTTACACTGAGGTATTCTCAGTATTCGTATAGTTTCGATCATTTTACAGTTTTCCCGCCGAATTTATGTCAATAATCCCCCTCAACATACACACAAAAATGGGGGAGCGGGATAGGCCACAGAGCACATAAGTTCCCCTGACCAACTCCATCGGCCCTCGATTTCCCCTGGAGCTTCGCTTATAAAGCCGCCGTTTCAATGTCTGACAACCAGATTGACATAGAGGGAAAAGCAACATATTGCAGAGTATGTGTTATTCTACAACATTCCTTTAAAATTCTGACATTTTTATATATTTTTTGTTACTCGTAGTATTTGCAAAGAAAAAAATATCTAATTGTGTAAGTATAAGGGAGATCAATCGTAAATGATGTCATGAAAAGAACACGTAGTGTAAGAGTCGCCTCCCTTATGCTTGGAGTAAGAAAATTCCTAATATTTGCTTTGCACATTTGCATACTTAAGTTATGAGAACATATTTAAGGTCATGTCAATCTGTACTTCAAGACGATAAAAAATAAAATAACGACAGAGGCCGAGGAGACACTGAAAGAGAACGAACGCCAACATGAACATCCGTTAAAAACGTAGACAACATCAGGTGTTCTGGAAGGGTAGCCATGAGACAACTTCCGGCTGTATCAGTGGATCTCTATTTCAAAGTCAGATTTGCAGTTACATGCAGCCGGATGATTAACATCCAGACCGACTTAATCATCCGTATATCAATCAGTCACATGTTTGATGCGGACACCTTCCAATGAAATATGCTTGGTACGCAGGTAAATCCACCAAATTTCCAAACAGAAAACCAAAACAAATCACTGCTTCTTGCACCCCCTTGTCCCCGAACCAATGCCCTTCCCTGGACCTGCTCCTCAATGAATCTACTCCGAACAAGGGCTAGCTACGTACTGCGTACGTCCCGTCCCTGGTAGAGTGTGGTTGTGCGTCTTCACCAGAGAGGTCTATACTTTGTCCCATTCAATATTCAATATGACCTAAATCATCATTATTCACCGCACTCCTCTATGTATCGTTAGGCCATCCTCTCTTTTTCCTCCAATGTCAGGTCCATCACGTCGTAATGGGTGCTCGTTCCATTCGATGGAAATGACATGTCCAGTGCCATCGTTTCCGTTTAATGTCGGTGGGCATAACGGCATTAGATGGGGCTCCAGGTTATAGTTAGAGGTGACATTGGGCCAGAAGACCCTTAATATTCTATGAATGTTTCTAGTTTGCGACAGAGAGTCTGCATCAATTCATTGAGATGGTGCATCGACAACTTGCTTTATGAAAATCCCGAGTTGTATTTTGTTTTGAGGTGCAAGTCTTCAATCGAATCACTTCGTCCTTTTCCGTCGCACGCTCTTTATTCCACGGAAGTTGCCGAGCGTGGTCCGATTGAAATGCTCTTATGACCTTGGGGATTATGTTTTATATCTCGACATCATGGTTTACTTATGTTGGGATGTATTTATACTACCGAGTTATGTGAATTAATTAATCTACTTTTCAGTGTCATTGTTGGCGATCATAAATGATCTAGGCGAGATCTATGGTTGATTTGTCAGTCATCATTCTGTGTTGTTTGGTGTTGCTGTCGAGACTCATCTGTGCCCCTAGTTGCATTCAGAACTCTACAACTTGAATGGTTTGGTTGATAGGGTTTAAAGTCCTTTCAACAGCCCAGGACATTTACATGTAAAGACGTGCATTCATGTGCGTAATGGATGCACGTTTGTTGGAGGCGGTATGATGGCGTGTTTGCCTCTTTGCGTTAATGCGGTTCTGATGCCGACTTTTGAGTGCTGCCTCACTTAATTGCCATGCTGAAGGCAACCAGCAATTATTTTTTTACCAGGTCACGTTATAATGGCAACGGATAGACAAGTTTATGTGATAATCGTAAATGCAAAACGTTTACCGGGGATGACAACTACTATTTTGGGCTTTGGTATGTCCCGTATATGAACGGATGCCCAGATGTCTTTGGGACAACGACAGTATATGCATAAACTCCTCAAAGATTTCACTGAATTACCATTATAGTCACACTTAACTAACGTTTTGGCCGTCTCTTCCATCAACCAGCAAAGAGACCTTAGAAAACAATTTACTGTCACCAGGGGCCTTGTCATTGTCCAGAGTGGATTCACTTGGGAGCGGGTCCAGGGCAGGGACTTGGTTCGGGGACTACAATATGGCTTGACATCACCGACAATAGCAAATGATATATCATTTTTCATCTCAATTTAAGTTGAGGTTTTGTGTGTCATACTGCTTAACCAGATATCTCTGGCCTAGAATATAATACTGCTTGTATAAATCTGAACGACCTATGGGGAGGGGTGACTCCTACTCAAAATATTTTATTGCTTTTTTAAAATTTATTTTGAATTTTATTTGTATTAAATCCCAGAAATAAAGCCAATCAACCCTTATACTTATGTTTAGTGTCTCACCTTTAACTAAACGTTTTATTAAAGGATTTCTTTATATAAAACTGATAAAAGGTTACATTTGTAATGAAATATAGTATTTCCCCTACCTACCCAAACAAGAGGCCCATGGGCCTTAACGGTCACCTGATATATTTATACAGAGAGTTGATTTCGTTTTTAACATGAACAGAAATATTATTCAAAGTGACAAAAAACAATAAAACCACCTTATTCAATATCAAGCATACAGATTTCAGACTAAAAAGGATTTGAAACTAGCACCTCTGATTCTAAACAAGGAAAATGAAGAAATTTTAGCACACTGACTCCCTTGAGCCCCACCCTACAGCCCTTGGGGGTAGGGCTGGCTCAAAATTTTCAAAGTATCAAACTGTCAACTCAAGGTTATAATTCCAATCAAGTTATTAACATGTAATATTCAAA
>NW_018408781.1:143313-158572 GCF_002113885.1 Mizuhopecten yessoensis | reverse complement strand
TTTTTGTTGACCTTTGTCCATGGAAGGTCCCTGCAAAATTTCATTGCAATTGGTTCAGGGGTTTTGGAGAAGAAGATTTTTGAAATTTTAGTCAATTTGACCCCTTTTGGCCCCGCCCCTCAGGCCCCTGGGGGCGTAGGACTAAACTGGCAACCGTTTTTGTTGACCTTTGTCCATGGAAGGTCCCTGCAAAATTTCATTGAAATTGGTTCAGGAGTTTTGGAGAAGAAGTCGAAAATGTAAATTGTTTACGGATGCACGACGGACGACAGACGAACGACGGACGACGGACGACGACGGACAAAAGGCGATCGCAATAGGTCACTTGAGACTTTGTCTCAGGTGACCTAATAAAATCCTTGGTCTGTTTAGACAAACACACATTTGATTAATACTGGCCTCAGCTAGTGGACAATTTGTTTAGAATTCAGTACGCTCTGGGTTCTGGTTTGGTAGCTTTTCTTTTCACATTTCTTTGGAGGGTAATAAACAACAACAAAAAACAACATGAAATGTTTAGCTTTCGTTTATTCATGGCATGTGAACCTACACAGAATTTATTTCATTTTCACAGAAGCTAGAGATTTATTAAGTCTACATTTCTTACAGATCAATTAACCCACAGAAGGGACTGTAGAACTTCAGGCAGGCACCCCATTACTCTGTACACAACACACACCACCTTTCAACATGCATACTGTCACACACCAGCCTCACTTTCAAGAATGATCTTTCACCTCTGATCATGACCTTCCACCTCTGATCATGACCTCTCTTCCAACCAGACAGGGTCAACAGCCTGGATATCTGGAACACCAAATATTCATGATATATTGCAAAATGGAACTTCAATCTCTCACTGTCAACCTGTGGAACGATTATATACTGTACACACATGTCTTCCTTATATAGGACAAATATTATGACAGTCTATATCTATTGTTGTTTGGCAATTCACGCAGCATCTAAATCCGTACTAGTATAATTATTATCCTTTTGCCTCAGGAAAACATGGGGTTAAAAAACAACGACCCTGAATTTTTTAACATGTCGTTCAGGAATCTGTACCCAACAAGTCAAAGTACCTGATAGACCAGGTCAACAGTGCCATTTTGAATGGAATGTACTTTCTCAGGGCAATAAATATGGACAACTATAACTACATCCTGTATACCTTAAAATGGAATCAGCTTGGTCTGGTGTATCAACTAAATATAAACTATTGACGACACAGCTGGCCCCATTATCAATGCCCCTATACAACTATTTCAAATTTACAATAATAAAGGCTTCAATTATTTTGGACCATGACATATTCATATAAAGTTTGTTATTACAATAGTTTCTAAATTTTGGAAAACTCAGATTCTTTCCCCTTATTGGAAGGACACTTACACGAAATAAAAATCCTACCCAGGAAGATACCCTATGGGGTTTTTTAATTTAAAATTTGAATAACTTGAATTTGAATATTCTACATGTTTACACTTTTATTTATAAAATACCACCTGTACTATAGACTTCTAAAAAGGTTATCTCCTCCAACTACTTGATGGGCTACCTCCCCTGATTACTAAATGGGTTGTCTCCCCTGACTACTATATTGATCCCCATGCTCTGTAAACTAGCCTAGACTGTCAGTGCTCATGATGTAGGTATGTCTCATACAATGACTCACAATATACTTTCTATAAAAAAATGTAATGTAATGTAATGTAATGTAATGTGCTATTTTGATCTTCATCAACTTTGGCATGCAAACGAATATCTAGATGGAATTAAATCAGATCTTTCAATCACTGCCATACTTAAAACTCAGGACAAATCTCCTTTTCCATTCTTAGTAAAATTTAAATGATCTTATACTTATGGCAATCTAGATTGATAAGTGTTTTATTCAAGGGAGATAACTGTCTATAGCAGCAAAAAGCCTAAGTTCTAAGTATAAGAGAGACTTATTTCCCGAAGATAGAATAAAAATTATTCTCTTTATATTATGAAAGGTCTTTATTGATTTCCCCAAATTGGAACAAAAGAGAAAATATGCAGTATTTTAATTAACTGTGATAAATTATATTATGTCTACAAAGATATTACTTTTCATACATAAGGCACCAAAATAAAATTAGGTGGAGTGGAGTTTAGGCTTTATCCTGCCACTTAATGTAACAGTAATTATGTTTAAGTACTATATATATATAAACAAATGTCCACAAGTTTTTTCTGTGTTTTTTTAGTCCAAATAACAGAATTTCCTAGTCGACAATGGCAATATGTCTCAATGCAATAAAAACAGAAATATCCTCATCTCCTTAGCAAGAACATTAAAATCGGGAAACTAATTTTTGGATTATTGGCGTAAGGTTCACTGATTCCACTCACTGCTCAACTGTTCTAGTCTGTCTAGAGTGGATTAAAAAAATTAAACAGAAAGTAACAGATGACAGGTGCTGATAGAGTCACTGCTTAAAGGCACAAATTATGCATATTCCCAAATCTATAGGCCACTAGACATAATCTTCAGGCATTATATATATACATCATAGTGCAGTACTTCACAGATAAATGATCAGGCATGGAAAGGGGAAAATGTGCAAGAAAAAAAAACCAAATAATGAAGAAGAAGAAAATAACGAAAAATGAAGAAGAAAAATAGCGAAAAATGAAGAAAAAAAAATTCATACAAAATTAATAAAAAAAGAAGTGAATAAACAATATAAGATGATATACTGATAACATTGCAACTTCCAATGAAATGCAGGCTAGACTTGCTGCGACTAGCAAGAGGCCGATGAATACCCAGCAATGTCTACAGCTTGGTGTGGCCCTATACAGACATGACAGTACTACTGGTACACTGACCAGTGTGATATGTGGGACAAATGTAAACCCGTACCGATCAACATGCTCATTCTTTCTTTATCAACATATTTTTTTTAACTTATCTCAAGAATACACAACTGATTATATAATATATGCTACAAAACAATGGTAGTTTCTTGTAAAATATTTTTGTACAAATTCTTCTGCATGGTAAATCACGAAATCGATATATCAATTAATATATTTTGACTTATGAAGCACTTTTGTAGACATATCTATATTATACTTATATATATTTTGGTGCATCAGCAACAATTTTTTATTCCTCTTATCATGATTTAGCACTACAGCCATCTATAGCTATAACATGTAAGGATCAAGGAGTTCTATATTTAGTGGTCGTAATCTTTTAGCACTTTCAAATTAGCATGAAATTGCACTAAAATCTTATTACCACTTATATATAATTTTGGTTACAGTATAACATGTTGTTTATACATACAATTGTTTACTTGTATACATTGTTAACCTTTGTTTGCCTTTAGATTCTTAAGCAAATCAACTTACCCATTCTTTGTAACCCACAACTGATTGTATTTCCAATTGATCAACGGGTGATGCAATTAACTCATTCACCCCTGAAGACACATTTGAACTCTTCCAATTAAAAGGTTGGAATATTTCATTATGAAATTTCAGGGGTGAATGGGTTAAACAGGAGTTATTGACGATGTAACTATAACACCTAACACTGATAAATCAAATTTGAGATTTTTCTACAAAAGAATAAGTCAAAAAGTTCATATTATTAAGAAAATAAGAGCATGCTCTGTCTATTCATGAAAACTGCATTTCTAATTAACGACTGTACAGAAATATCAAGTGTGTAAACTACTCCTGAAAATATTAACCTTGTGCAGGATTCATGTATGCTCTAAGGAATGGCTGACCTTAACTCATTTACCCCTGAAGACACATTTGAGCTCTTCCAATTCAAAGGTTGGAATAGTTCATGATGACATTTCAGGGGTGAATGAGTTAAATTCAAATCCTCACATATTAATCATCTATAAAAATAAATTACGAATATCTACGGTGATTTCTTCTCATCCAAAAAACAAAAATTGCTTTATCAAGAAAAGTCTTTCGATAGATACAAAATAAGTATCTCTATCATACATATTAAACACATCATTTCAGATATTACAAAAGCCAAAGAACACCTATGCGTCTCTCTCGATGCATCAGCAGATAAGGTCAAGGTCCACATCCTCTCTATCAGGATACAAATCATAGCAGAAAGGAAAAAGTGCCATTTTTTTTTTTACATTTTTGTTTGTTTGAGGAGATAGAGTGATGGAATTGTAAGATGATGTTCTCAATCAACTCCTGTGTGTGGTGAAAGTTACCATGTGTTCATCACAGCGATTTATTTGCAGAAGTAAAAATGAAGCACCACATGTAGATCTATCTGCACCACATGTGGTTCCTTCCTAAAAAGGAACACCACAAGTGTCACTGTACACACAAGTCGTTACCGAGTACGACAGCAGTCAGTAGCACGGACCACCTGAAGCTTATAACACAATGGTACCGAGTATGACAGCAGAGTCAGTAACACGGACCACCTGAAGCTTATAACACAATGGTACCGAGTACGACAGCAGTGTCAGTAACACGGACCACCTGAACCTTTACAACACAATGGTACCGAGTATGACAGCAGAGTCAGTATCACGGATCACCTGAACCTTTATAACACAATGGTACAGAGTTCGACAGCAGAGTCAGTAACACGGACCACCTGAACCTTTACAACACAATGGTACCGAGTATGACAGCAGAGTCAGTATCACGGATCACCTGAACCTTTATAACACAATGGTACCGAGTATGACAGCAGAGTCAGTAACACGGACCACCTGAACCTTTACAACACAAGTCGTTACCGAGTACGACAGCAGAGTCAGTAACACGGATCACCTGAACCTTTATAACACAATGGTACAGAGTTCGACAGCAGAGTCAGTAACACGGACCCCCTGAACCTTTACAACACAATGGTACCGAGTATGACAGCAGAGTCAGTATCACGGATCCCCTGAACCTTTATAACACAATGGTACAGAGTTCGACAGCAGAGTCAGTAACACGGACCCCCTGAACCTTTACAACACAATGGTACCGAGTATGACAGCAGAGTCAGTAACACGGATCACCTGAAGCTTATAACACAATGGTACCGAATACGACAGCAGTGTCAATATCATGGATCACCTGAACCTTTACAACACAAGTCGTTACCGAGTACGACAGCAGAGTCAGTAACACGGATCACCTGAAGCTTATAACACAATGGTACTAAGTGGTACAATGTATCAGCAGTAATGTTTCACCACTAGGAATTTCTGCCACATCACATTAACTCTTCAATCATTCCGTTAAGTAAATCTTCTCTCTGTTTTTCATTTAAATACACTGACATTTCCCCAGTCATTCTTTAATATCCTTAACTCAGAAAAGCTTTAACAGTCTGGTCATTTATAGGCATCTTAAGACAGCTACTGGTGTAGGACTTGTAACTAAACTGATAGCCAATCATTGTCCGTTACAGTTATAGTCACGTTACAGATATCAGTCACGGTATTGATGACCGTAATTTCTCTGGTCACACCATTATATTCTCTGCTATCTCTTCTGTATAAAGTAATTGCACAAGTTAACAGTAGGCTTGAACAGATGAAGGTGGCTGAACATGTCTCTCCTGCCTTCCTCCTCAGACTGACCAGAGCCCTGTAGATAGGCCAACTGACCAATCCATGTAAATTATAACTCTCCAAACACAATGGCTCACCGATCTTTCTCTTCAAGTTGACCCCTGAATCACTGGTCAGTGTTCTGTATCAGCTGACCAGTGGTCTGTAAAGACAGACTGGCTGACCAATTCATGTCAACTCAATTGTACATAAAAATTGGCCCAACGGCCTTCCTTTTCAAGTTGATCATTGAAGTGCTGACCAGTGCTCTGTATTGTATGACCAGTACTAGTGCCCTGGATAGATAGGCCAACTGACCAATCCATGTCAATTACAATTGTTTATACACATTGGTCAGTTTATTGGGTTAAAGTCTTCATCAACTGACGATGACCTCGTCATTTCGACTTCTTCCTGTTTATTTTCTCCCTGTTAGAACACAATTACAAAGACATATTATGCATTGCATGTTCAGATCAGATTCCATGGGAAGAAAAATTAATTGAAACATAAATTATTTTTTTCATAATCTTCTGGACACTGGTTTCCATGAGATCTATTTTCCTGATTAAGGAAACAAGAAATGGCATTAAGGAATGAATTAGTTTCTTTATCCTACTTGAAACTAAGGAAACTGGGTATGATTTCTATTAAAACCTGCGAGTATAATATTTACTTTGAGTTAGTTTCTGCTTTGTCCTGGTCAGTATGATATTTAGTTTGTATTCACGGATACCATATCTCCTTTTAATTCGTTTTAACTATTTCACGTACGTTGTACTCGTCAGTATGATATTTACTTTGTATTCACGGATACAATACCTCCTTTTAATTCTTTTGAACTATTTTACGTACTTTGTACTCGGAACTGCACCATTACTTCCTTTAGTGGTCTTCACAGCCTCTGGAAGGACAAAGATAAACTCAAATAACATCAACATTACATTGATCAAATCTAACATAAACAATTATAAGTTCGTAATAACTTAAAACAAAATTGACAAGTTTCTGTTATAAAATGGAAACAAATTCAATACATATGTAACAGAAATGAAACAAAACTTAAATCAAACTATCTCCAAACGCTACAGACAGTGATCTGTATGGTGTCTTTCTACAGCCAGGGAGAGACTTACCGCTACTACTGACATTGCCGAAGGAGCCCCGCCTCCCGGAGTTGTTCGAGGTGGGGGCTAGGCCTGTCATCGATCCCCTACTTTGAGAAAAGAAAGCATAGCACATGAGCAAAGATCAATGAATCTTACAAACTCCTTTTGTTTCAAGAATTTTAAAAACTGAACTAAGGCATAAGGTTTAATATATATATTTTTCAAAATTGTATAAACACCTACCTCAGTATCTGAAAAATATTTGTTCATCATTTATCATAACGTAAAATGCCTTGTTTTTTTTCTCCTCAATAAAAGCATTTTCAATCAATTGTTTGTCCAATTTCAAACATTTTTCTACAAACCTTTAAGATAAAAAAAATCAGAAAAATTGCAGCAAAATGTGCATTAACATAATCAATTGCCAACACTCAATATTGTACTAGCCAATCAGTCATGGTACCCTCAATTGTCACTGCAAATTTAACTAAATAGCTGATTACCAACCTGCTAGTTCCGGCACTCCCGGGGGCCTGCAGTGCTCCTGAGCGGGCTACAGCTCCCTTGGTACCGGAGCCGATCTTGCTGCCTGACCCTGAAAGGTTAAAGGTCATACATTTATCACTCTAGCAACTAAACCCTGACCTTACTACATTAAAGGTCATACAACCATCACCTTGGCAACTAAACCTTTACCCTGCAAGGTTCAAAGGCACACAATTTCAACTACTACACTGACCTTACAAGGTTAAAGGTAAAATGTCATTACCTTGGCAACCCTATTACACAAAGAAAACTATATTATCCTTAGATCAGAGGTTGGACCAAAGTCCCAATTATACCAGATTTATTCAAACCTGGAAATCTTTCTATAATTTTGCCTGAAACAGAAATGGTATATTTTGTTACATGTATTAACAATTAGCAATCTGTGAAAACTGGAGATTCTGCAAATTCATGCTGTTCTAATTGGTGGGACTTACGTTACGCTATTAATTAATGTCCCACAAAACTTAGGAATCTTATACTCTCAACCAGAACCCAGGTATCTAATACTCTTAACAAGAACCAAGAAATATGAAATTCTAATCCCAAACCCATGATTTGATTTCCTTTTATCAATGGCAGGCAGATAATATAAAGACCCTTCATTGATTTTGGTTATCTTGGCAAAAATTAAGAATCTCAAGTCTAAATTCATCTACAATAGAAGACAAAGGAAGAAATAACTTCAAACCAAAACTTTTTGATGCAGCAGGTGCAATAATACATGTAATAGGTTTAATATGATATCTAGCTTGGGAAGCAAGCGTAATTTCTCATTGATTAAGATGATTTTCTGATGTTTCTAAATTTGTTTATAATAAATTAATTAATACAGACCAATGAAGGAATTATGCAGTTGAAATGATACACAACAAAAACTGACTTTACAGACACTCTGTCTCAGACTCAATAAAGTAGTTCTCATACATCTGTAAGCTCAAGTTAAGTTTCTATCAAAGTGTATTCAGCAATTTCAAGGTAACTGGTATGGCCTGTGTACTGGACAGACAGAGGGAAATGTTATCAACTTTGCCAGTTGGAAACTCTATAACACCCTGCAAACTAATTAATATAAGTATATTCACAACCTGGAAACTTACTATTTTTTGTCCACCCTACATGTGTTAATGTGTAACTTTTGTAAGAGTTATCTCCCTATTTTGTCAATTAGTATTTTCAAAGACTTCAAAATCATCTGAATGTTATTGATGTCAGAATTCTTGTGTACATTTGATCATCAGTAAAAGGACATTGGTCATAACATGTTTCGTAATGCAGACCTCTTTTCAAAAAGGACGTTAAAATAGCATTAAGGATATTTGTATGATGGAAGTCTTTCATTACATTACAAACATTTTTACATTTTTCGTAAATATCAAGCAAAAAGATATAAACAAATTTCATCCAGGGACAACATAAAAAAAATCAAATTTCTAAAATAGGTTTTAGGAAGCACAATTGCAAAAAAACATCATATTATAAATATTAAATAGTTTTACAGAACTGAATTTTAAGGTAAATAAGAAATTTAACTGTACCAATGGGTAATGATATGTAAATACTATACATATATGAATATTGTTAGATGGTTTACATGGAGAAGTGCATGATTTAACAGTAAATAACCTGTTAAAGGTACAAACGCATGCATGATGATAATACAGGAATATGAATCTATATTGAATTTACATTGTTATGTAAAATATAAAGATGGGTTACCCCAATTTTCAGTTACATTTCACAATCTAGATTATATGAAACCTCATGATTATTTTTCCAATTTAGATGAAGCTATGAACTGCCTAGGTATATACTGTACATGTACTTAATATCATTTAATGCACTCAAATTTTATGAAAACATTTCATGGCATTGATGATTTGGGGCTTTCACGATAAATGAAATATGTGGCAATTTAACTCATTCAGCCCTAAACATTTAAATCAGACTTGCCCAGTCTTTGATTTGGTAAGGTTCAAATGTGACTTTTGGGGTGAATGAGTTAAGGAAACATTTATTAATTAGCACTATCATAATTCAGTGCAATAGCTAATTCGCGAAAATTGCTAAAATGAGACGAAACCGCTAAACATGTTCATTTACAGAAGTAGCTGTATGGACACACAGCATTTACTGTACTTTAAATGAAATCAGAAGTGTTATCATTGTATATAAACACAATGTTATATCTGCATAAACAGTCAAAGATGATATAATGTGATGGATGTTCTACGTTAATTTCCTCTTGTGATTAAGACATCCTACCAAACACTCTTTCACCCTGTTCAACTCTTTCTCTTCAATAAAATAACTTGCCAATATTTATTAAATACATTCTTAGAAATGTAGCAACACATAATTGAAAAGTTTATAAAAAAAAGTTAAAAAAATTGAACAAGTTCACACAGTATTATGGCATTTGAAATAATCAAAAACATTTATATTTAATGCACAAATAATGGAATGGGGAAACCTCTTCATCAAATGAAAAACAAAAATATTGTTGTAGTCAAATTTAATTCTTTTTAAATAGACTGGACACATAATAAAACTCAATAGAGACTAACACGTTTGTTCATTATCACGTGCAGCATGCAGATATTCTGTGGTATAATATATATTATCTACACTCTACAAAAGGCTTTGAAAAAAACTTTGTTTCACAGGATGTCGGCAAGGTTTCAAATTATATATAAGAACAAACTAGAGCTTTAACCCTGCAACTTCAGAGTCATGACCTAGTTCAGCAGACATTGGTTTGAAATGACTTTGACATCAGAGCAAGATCTGAACAATTGGAAAATGAACACTTGTCCTTTTTGAATTGTGGTTTCATCATTTTCTTTTCTTCTGTGAAGAAATTCTTTGTTGAGATGTTGTGGACCAGAAAAAGAAATTCTACAGAACAGCTTCCACCAGAGTGTAAAGGCTCCTTGGAGACAAATACCGTACATATGATTATGAATTGTAACAAGTCATATTTAAACTTCTTTCTCATCTTGAGTCATCACAATTAGACAGTCCAGGAAAGTATAGTCAACAACTGATTATCGTCATGTTCTGTTCAAACTGGCGTATAGAAGGATAATCAGAAAAAATAAAAGTGACAAAAATTCAAAAAATAAAATAATACCTCGTCTAGTTTTATCCAACTAAATCAAAGGCACTAAATGACAAGACTAATTTTTTTATTGAAATATTCCTGCTTCAAAAACAAAACTTCTATTTATATCATCAATGAAATCATGTAGGCAAATCAAATCAAAATCAGAGCATGCTTTATTGTAGATGTATATAATGTATGATCCTGCCATGGACGGCACTAATAAAATGGCTTTAAATATGTAGAAGAAAATGGCCAGAAACATAGAAATATGAAAGACAGCTAAAAATATAGCACTGTACGAAAGAAATCATTGAAACACACAGCACATCTGACAAACCCGAAGCCAAGGGACAAGAGAGTGTATCAGGTAGTGCCACTGCAAAGTTCAACCAGCATTTGTAGAAATTGGAAAATGATAGTATAATGCCCTAAACTTTCAGTCAGCCATGCAAATATTCGGGATAAAAAGTCTACATGGTAAAATCAAGTTTACACTGTTTTTATATGCAAACTTAAGATCTTTGCAGAAGACAAAAAGCATAGCTTAATGCATCCGACAGAAAGAAAAATAAAATCTCATGATCGAGCGAGGAATTTCTGGTACCTCTGGGCTCTGGGTTGTCCCCTAATGGGCCCGGCCTCCCTGAGCCTCTCTGAGCACAAGTCCGGATTGGAGTTGTACAGTGGTAGTCTGGACAATCTGGACACCGGTGTCTTCTTCAGACCAGCGCCCCCGGAAGGTTTGGGGGCCAGAGAAGGTTTACACGCTGGACAAATGACAACAGGTCATTAACTGAGTACTTCAAAAATCTAGATCACCAGACTTCAAAACACTTCAACCACTCATCAATACAACTTCAATGGGACTGAAAACATTTATGAACATGTCCCAAGAAAAATATCATTACAGAAAATATTTGCCGAAATATTCAATTAGAAAATAAGTGCCAATTAATATATTACTTAAAACAATTCAGCAGAATCAATTTCTTGAAAAGAAAATACGACATTTCAAAATGGAACAACAGTGAAAGAACCTTCCTCGTAATTATGATCTGGTACTGAAATGGAAAGAATACTGAATTAGGAAAAAGTGAAAATGTCAATCACTGTGACAACACCCTGGTATTTCATGCCATGCAGGTAGCAACGTTACAATGCTCACTAGTACAACATCAGTGAAACAGCGATCACTAAAACTTCAGCTTAACTCTAACTGTTCTGATGCCTGATAAGCTTGGTAAACTTCATCTTTGAGTAGAAAGGGACAAAGACCACAATTCTCTGACATCAGAAAATACTGTAGGAGATTTAAAGAAATAGAACAAGAAAGAAAACAATTCTTTGTTTTCTGAAGTAGTTTAAGATTCTAAGGAAGGGTTCCACTCCAAAAGTCAGCAGTATGTTCGAGTGTAAAGTAACAAATAGTCAATCTTAAGAAAAATTGAATTCTGGAATGTCATGCATATAAGATCCTTCCAAAAACCTTTAAAATTGAACTACAAAGAAACAAGATTCACAAGACGCTCACAAAACAACAGTCTATTGTGGCAGGAGTGACTGATAATAAGAGTTATCTGCCCCTAGTAAAGTGATTTTCTAGATAGATGGCAGGTGAGGGCGATCACATGACTGTCAGTAAACTGTGACGGCTGTCAGTATTCAGTCGACATGCACTGAAACACCTGTCAAACACAATGCAGAAAACGTGAGGCAGTGAATGCGGGGAGTACGACCCCTCACCTCGACCGATTGGGGACTTGCCCCCACTGCTCTGGGAGGAATGGAGATTTGGCTGTGAGCTGTACAAGGGGAGACGACTCAGCCGAGGCAGGGCCTTGTTTGGCATAGACTTAGAGACGGTACTGTCTTTCTTCCCTGTGCAATGGAAATAAAGGTAGACGATGTAGGTACAGATTTGTAACTGTACTGTCCATTTTCTTCCTGATGTAATAGGACAAAAGGCAGCAATAACAGATGATAAGTTATTTTTACATCCTATTGAAAGATCAAGACTGAAATACATACAGTGTACACATTATACATGTAGTCAAAATCACCTAACTGTTCACTAATCCTTCTCCATTACTGAAAAAAACAGCTTCATGATGAGAACCCTGAATTCACAACTACTCTCAACATTAAATATGTATTTTTTTATGTTTTATAAAAAATATGAAATTTTGTTTTACAAACAAGATCTTGGATCGTATCTGTATATATTTTTCAAACCAAATTTTCATAATTTTTTTGTCAATTTTCCCCCTCCGAAACAGTTCATCGCTTGAGGATAATTGTGAAAATGCAGCCTTGCCTACGTCTAACAGAACATAGAAAACATTTACTATACATGAACAAGAAAAAATTGTAAAATATTTAGTTACAACAAAAACAGATATGGAAAATTGTAACTTTCCAACAAACAAAGAGCCTTCCTCACAATATGTACACATTTAACCTTTATCGTCCCAAGTGATCGTAAACATCCATGTATATCCATGCAGACAAACATGCATGAGACAAAGATCTGACCTGAGTCATAGTTAGGCTGAGGCTTGACTTTGGCTGCCGGTATTTTGCTTCTAATAGGTTTGGGTGAGTCTGGTTTTCCTATATTTTCTGAACAAAATACACAAAAATACCACAATGGTTGTGAAATTCAATAAAAACCACAAAAAAGTGAGAAATTTATACATTTTACAGAAATGTAACTGAACTGATAGACATATTATACTGTTAACAGTTTGTACAGAATATGAAATACAAAATGTCTGCAGATAGTTTATATTTGGTTTAGCAATGCTGGTGGTGTAATGATTTTTATGTTAAAAGTAAATAACATATGTGCATGTCTTTTGGTGAAATATATAAAGAGAGTGAGATAATATTGGAAAAAATAATGATTTCTCTAACATTTTTGAAGCCTTAGTCAGGCCAAAGTGTATTGTGTTATATTTAACATGGTAGAATAGATATAATCAAATCCATTAAGTTAATTAAGGAGGACAGTGTTATATTTAACATGGTAGAATAGATATAATCAAATCCATTAAGTTAATTAAGGAGGACAGTGTTATATTTAACATGGTAGAATAGATATAATCAAATCCATTAAGTTAATTAAGGAGGACAGTATTATATTTAACATGGTAGAATAGATATAATCAAATCCATTAAGTTAATTAAGGAGGACAGTGTTATATTTAACATGGTAGAATAGATATAATCAAATCCATTAAGTTAATTAAGGAGGACAGTATTATATTTAACATGGTAGAATAGATATAATCAAATCCATTATGTTAATTAAGGAGGACAGTGTTATATTTAACATGGTAGAATAGATATAATCAAATCCATTAAGTTAATTAAGGAGGACAGTGTTATATTTAACATTAATACACTCACAAATGTTGAGTATTTCTTCAGTAAATAATGTACTGCATGATTTACAAACAATTTCGACAAAAACAAAGAGCAAATGTGGATGATTTTTATGTCAGAGTAAGTAACATCTGTTTTCATAAGAATACATAGAAACAGAAGCATTATTGTATCTAAAAACAAAGACTTGAAGTATTTCTTGGAGCTTATAAGTTACAACACATGATTGTAATTAAGGCTGTATGCTACCTTATACAATTTACCTCTGATTTTTGTCAGAGTCATGATCACCTCCCTTCATTTAATCTGACGCTTCTGATTCACCAGAGTGTTATCAATCATGTAAATTCTTGTATATTTTAAAATGAATCATCAATCATTTAATCCAGTACTAAATGCGCATCAGTAAACTTTATATACAAGTTTCTCAATTAGGAACTCTTTTGGGAGGAAATGCATTGTTGAAGTAATGTAGCATACAACCTTAATATCAAGAACACCAATTATAAAAATATTTTACATAAATATATAAAAATCACTGAAACATTACTGTAAACTAGTATGAATTTTCATTAATAAAACAATATTACAATGCTTGTTTGCATAACTTTTAATTTACCATAATCATTCTAATATGTGCAGTGTGTTCACAAAATAAATTATTTTTAAGACTATGTTTTCTCATATCACTTAAATTAACAGGAGTTTAATAAAAAAAAATTTTATCAAAGATAATTGTATCTTAGATCAAATTAACAAATAGATCACAAGAACAAACAAAATGTTTGAAATGCCCCCATGCTTCTCTTTCCATGAACATACGGGATACTCTGTTATGGACAGACACACATGTAATATACACTAGGATAATAATTTGTCATTCTTAAACTAATTTTTGACAATATTGGCGGCCATGCTATATATATAATCACATGTCAATGGATTCAAGCACTGGCTGATACTGTTGGTATCCTGCATACAACATACATGCCAATGTTACTGACACACAACATCATGCTGAAGCTGACCCTCCATTCCTGAGCCGATTAAAAAACAGGATAAACAACATTCGTAGGTGACAATTGATAAAACTTAAGAGGTAAAGGATGATACAATACACTTTTAATTGTTAAACAGGAATTTCAGAAAACCAAAAAATTCAAAAAACGTTTGTACAAGCTTGGGTTTCTTAACTGCCCCAATTATCTCCAAGTTTTTTCATGGTTCCAGTGAATTCTGTAAACCAAGGTTTGACTCTGCAACATATTTCTGTTTTAAGCGTAGCCTGTACTGATCTAGATATTATCATGATCCCCATTGATTCAAGTTATTACTGGAAATATCACGTAACTCTTTCTGTACCATATGTTATATTTCAGCTGACATACTGTGTCATTTTCAAAACAACTCTGCTCAGCTACTTACATATTAGAACAAGTATATATGTAAAAATTGGTCTACGTCAACCATTTCTTTTTTAGTATATTTTATTTAACTTACTCTGTACTATATCATACATTTTATCTCGCCCCCCC
>NW_018408781.1:50811-143300 GCF_002113885.1 Mizuhopecten yessoensis | reverse complement strand
CCCCCCCTCAAGGATGGCTGATCAGTTACAAAATACCTAATATAACGAATGTATGAAATCTTAAAGGGAAACAAATTAACCCAAACTTTGCACAACAAAAATCTTGTCCATGATAATGGACAGAAAGTGTCCCAAAATTCAAAATGGTCAACAAGTGACCATTGGGTGTTCTATCGGTCATTTAAATATAAAGCATTATTTCAATACAGATGAACAATTCAACAACAATCAACAGTTCACTAAGTACACACAGTATCCTGACAAGAAAGCAATACTTACATACATTTACAAAGTAACATGTTAACCATCTAACTTGATATAAATTTCTTTTTCAATCAAGGGAGAATTTTTAAGAAAATTATGTGCTAGATGATTGTATAAAAATATATTTAATTGTGAAAATCTCTCAAATGTTCGTTTAACATTTTATTTTAAAATTTTGAGAATCTTGGAGTCAAAACCATACATTTCCCTGACTTGACCTCCCCATAGTGATCTACATCTATGGTCATTGTATTAAGGAGCCCAGTACCATCAACTGTAAGTATTGGAACCTGTTTTTTTGATAAATTATTTCTGAAGAGAATACCATACCTTGCTGGACATTTATGAGAAATAATAAAGATGAAATAAACAAAAATATAATCTACAACAGTGTTCTGGTTGTGAAAACTGAGTGGGGCTAGACGGGGTTCTGAACCCTCGACTTCAGTTTGTTATACTATCACTCTCACCGAATGAGCTACCTCCTCAATGGAAACGTCCTGGCCCAAATGTGCGACAGTTATTTCCAATTGGATGTCAAGAGGAGCTTACTGTATATAGGAAAAGACGGCCCTGCTGAGGGACAGGGATCCTTAAATCCATTCCCAGGGGATCGTCCTGATATTTTTAAACATGCTTTCAAAAAGAGATATATCATGTTTTGATCAAAGTTTTATTTACTTCTGCTTTAAAAAATTCAAAAAACTTTCAAATATTAATATTTTCAAACTGAGACAACCTCAATTTCATTTCAAGATTTCAACTTCAGATAAGGTAAACAAATATCATTTTAACTTACAAAAATTGTTCCTTTACAAGGTATTGGCAGTGCCATTGTGATGGTATAAACATTTAATCAGTTAGTCTACAGATACCTCTTGTGAAGGAATATACCAATGGTTAAGATGTTATTAACTTTCTCTGTATAATACAAGCATACTTGTAGACTATAGCTATTTATTGTGTAGATTAACGTTATTTCACACAAATTTAATTTTGCATACCAAAGTTTCCATACTTATGGGCGAGGAAATTAGTTCCTATTTTCATCCAACATCTGTGTTACTCATTATACATGTATATATATGTGAATTATCATGTTCAAATTATATCTGGAAATTCTGGAAATTTGCCAATCCATGTAAAATGCGAATTTACATAAAAACTGTGTGAAATGAACATAATCTACAGTAGTACATTACAGATATAATTAACTGATACTGTGTAATTGGCAAATTTTCAATGTCACATCAGCAAAAATTATTTTTCGTAATCTATATATAGTCAATCCTCGTTAATCCAGCCACCAACAGTCTGGTTGTCCCACCTAATCTACCCACTCCGACTCATTTAGGACCGAGTTTTGATCTAGCTATTTCAGCTGGGCTTGTTGCTGGCTGGATTAAAGATCCACAACTAAATAATTTATTTCACAATTTTGTGTGTGAAATTTAATTGAAATGTCTTTAAAGTGTTGAATCGTTATAAAAAGATTGTCGGCCCACCAGTGATCAGTCAGTAGCATTGTTAATTGTTTCACTAAGACTACATGTAAATATAGGTTGCTGTTTTAGTAAAGAGTGGGTAAATTGACTGGTATTCCGATACACCATGGGATCATAAAGGGGAGACAACTTGTCCTATCATCATGTGCCCGACAACATCTTCTGTGACCTCACAATCAAAATATAGCAACAGATAAGTTGTATTTTTGCAAACTTCACGGCAAATTTATATCAAAGAGGTACAACGTTGTTGGAAATCTGATGATAAATCCGTTCCAAAAGGAAAGGGGAGTGTTGATTTTATGATCAATTTCACAAAGTAAAGAAGCATGATTGGACAAAATATCAAATAAACTTTTACAAATTAAACAGGTGTATGGGGTTTTAATCTAACACTTGATCATGTAAATATACAATTAGCTACAACATCATTAATTTAATGGTGAAATTATCAATTACCTTTCTATGACTAACTTTTACGAAGCGGTCAATTGTTTAAGATTCAATCGCAACTGAATGCTTCTCGATTCATGGATGATTTATTTTCAAAACATGTTCCGGTAGACAGAAGAATAAAATAACTTTGTGAACACTTTGTGAAAATGATACAGCACACATGTAGCTTACAAGACTAAAATCTTCCCACCAGGCGTACTTTGTTGTCGGCTCTTGACGTTACATGCATGCTAACCATACACCATACAGGGCCATGCAGAGAGGGTCGGAGACCTCTGTACCAGAAACACAACACTTAACTACTTGTATATATATATACTAAAGGACAGGTAAGCCCTTGTCATTGACAGGTACGTGCAGTTCTCTTTACCTGCGATTGTCTTACCTCGGCGAGGAATCTGAGACAAACTGTTTGTGGACTTTGATTTGGCTATGCTATTTTTTCCAATTCTGTTCTGGACATCTTAATTGGACAAAAATAGGACAAAAGGATGAGGTGACGTTTACAAAGATTACAATGACAGAGAGGAGGATTACAGAGCACAGTATAACAAATATACATACACATATATGTCTCACCTACAAATATACATACACACATATATGTCTCACCTACAAATATACATATACACATATATGTCTCACCTACAAATATACTTATACACATATATGTCTCACCTACAAATATACATACACACATATATGTCTCACCTACAAATATACATACAACCATATATGTCTCACCTACAAATATACATACACACATATATGTCTCACCTACAAATATACACACACATATATAATATGTCTCACCTACAAATATAGAATCTCTTTCCGGAGTTGTCTTTTCTTACATTCACTATCACCTTTGTCAACTGATTAAGGCAAAATTCCTTGCAAAACTGAAACCCAACCTTTCCATGCATAAATTCACCTCAAGGTAACTCATATGGCTATGAAGTAAAACTTTGTCCTGTCACTGACCAATTACACAGAAGTTTTTTAATATTTTTCACAGAAATTGGGGCAAGTTTTGTCATAATCCTTGGCTTTAGTTATTGAAAATGAAAGGTGAAAGCGATTGTAGCTGACAAATGAACTTTAGTTAGAGATTAGAGATTTCATTCATATACATAGAGACAGAATCTAAAAGAACACACAAAAAAATATATAAAAAGGGAGACAACTCAATTGTATTACTGTGTCTAACAGTGTTCCACTTCAGTGACGTTAGCATAGATATATAGTTATAATTTGTTGGTTATCAGTTACTGCAGTCATGCATTTCATTAAGTATCGTTTACAGTTTGGCAAGTTAATATGAATCCAATTAAAACGTGGTGCTTTGGTGCTTTCAATTGTTTACAAGATGTAAATTTTCCACGCGGCAGAATTGTTTACTTTGTCAGTTACAAATGAAGCCTAATTTGACGAGACCCTAATGATCTACGATTAACAATTCCGTGTCACACCTGTGACACATTCATTACATGCGTGGTCAGTTCTAAGTCTAGGATTAAAAGCTGGACTAGTTAGGGTTGGAGGAAGAAGCAGAGCGGTCATTATTGCCCAGGACTGGTCAACTGTTGACCAATCCCTGGTCAAGCCAGCAACACAATGACCCTTCCACTGATAGGTTAGCAATATTGATCCCAGTTCTCCATATGACTGGTCAGCAATACTGATGACCAATTCCTAGGGTTGGTCAAAGAAGCTGATGACCAAGTCCAAGAACTGGTAGCAAGGATGTAGAGAAAAGGATACAATTGCAACAAAGGAAGTAATGGCTATGATGCTGAACTATTGAGATCTGTCTCCCTGTACACTGTCACTGACTATCAAAGGGACAGGTTCACGTTAAACTAGCACTATTTCTACTCATTTATTGGGATCAATTTGAAGATCAATTTTGTAATTCTAACGACTCAAACATGCAGGGAAAAAATATAAAACTTCAAATTTCTGTTCTAAGGAGCTAAAAGTATCAACTTTGAAACCAAATGAATATTTCTACCATGCTTTTCATGTCTTCACTGTGAATCAAACAGTGCAACTTCACACTGTGTCACGGCCAGAACAACACACTGCAACCATCACTGGCCCAAATATCCTAGTCAAAAATTGTCCTCCTAAACCATCGGACAGAACAGGCCATGTCAAATTCATTCCATCAGTTTTAACATAAACACATAGTTCAGGTCAGTGAAAGAGAAAACAACATGTTTAGAAGAACTTTTCAGAGAAAATTTATCATAGAAAATGAAATTCTAATAAAAACTATAGATGGCCGCAAAAATAAAATAAAATAAAATAAAATTCAAATAAACTTCTCCTTTCATTTAAATTTAACTTTTGTTACAGCAGGAGATGAAAACTATTTATGTTTAAGAGCAAGAAGCAATTTAAAAAGCAAAGGAAAATGAAATGTTTGTTCAAAAAACAGGATTTTAAAATCCAGGGAATAAGACACTAATTTGGCATATATGGCCTAATTCATAGAACTTATTAAATTTGAAATCCAAGATACAAGATAATAATTTGGCATGGCCTCCTCTACAGAATTTCATTTTTGATGGTTTTTTTTTATTTATTTCTGATCAGATGTAGAGTGAATACATGGAATTAATCTACATAATGGATATATAATTCAGTAAACGGTCAGTAAATAGATTAGGGAGTTTGATACATCAAATAGGTAAGCAAAGATGGTCGTTTTCAACAGCTGTGAAGCAAAAAATGTGATTGCGAAATTATTTACCTTCAGGTTGCAAATATGGTGGATAAATAAACTTAAAACTGGTGAGATCTGTGAAAATAGCATCGCAATGTTTCAAATGTGTAGAACAGTCCCGAAAATATTCTGTTCCATCAAATCTTGACTATATATGAGATTAAATATATATTTGAAAATTGATAATTAGAAAATCTGACACATTTAAATCTAACTTTAATATAAAAAATTCTTGTCAATATGAATTGGTATGTTTTTTGTTTTTTTTATTAGTCATGATTATATCAATAGTGCAGACACCCATCTTTACACACCTATGTGAACAGACTGACATGACAAAGTACCTTCAACCCACAGGTCTACAGTGAACAAACACTATATACTGTAGTAATGCATGGTGAAAGCGGACTCAGGGCAAAGCAGCACNGGGGGCGGGTAAGGGGGGTTGGTTCACAGAAAGACAGGCACAGGGCAGATATCTGGGGTAGGGGTATACTCACTCACAGACAGACAGACAAAGGGCAGATATCGGGGGTAGGGGTATACTCACTCACAGACAGACAGACACAGGGCAGACATCAGGGGGTAGGGGTATGCCCTCAGGCAGACAGACACAGGGCAGACATAAGGGGGTAGGGGTACGCTCACAGGGCAAACATCAAAGAGTAGAAGTACGCTCACAGACAAACATGCACAGGGCAGACATCAAAGGGTAGAGGAATGCTCACAGACAGACAGGCACAGGGCAGACATCAGGGGGTAGGGGTACACTCACAGACAGACAGGCACAGGGCAGACATCAAAGGGTAGAGGTACGCTCACAGACAGACAGGCACAGGGCAAACATCAAAGGGTAGAGGTACGCTCACAGACAAACATGCACAGGGCAGACATCAATGGGTAGAGGTACGCTCACAGACAGACAGGCACAGGGCAGACATCAAAGGGTAGAGGTACGCTCACAGACAGACAGACAGATACAGGGCAGACATCAGGGGTAGGGTTTTCCTAAAAGACAGACATGACAAAAAGACACTGGGCAGACATCCAAAGGTAGGGGTATGCTCACAGACAGACAGGCAGATACAGGCACGACATCAAAGGGTAGAGGTATGCTCACAGACAGACACGCACAGAGCAGACATCAAAGGGTAAGGTACGCTCACAGACAGACGGGCACAGGGCAAACATCAAAGGGTAGAGGTACGCTCACAGACAGACATGACAGGCACAGTGCAGACATCAGGGGGTAGGGGTACGCTCACAGACAGACAGACAGATACAGGGCAGACATCAGGGGGTAGGGGTTTCCTAACAGACAGATTTGACAAAAAGACACTGGGCAGACATCCAAGGGTAGGGGTATGCTCACAGACAGACATGACAGAGGGCAGACATGCTGGGGTCGGGGTACACTCAATGGCAGATAGCAGACATGCAGGGGTCGGGGTACAATCACTGACAGACATTAAAGGGTTGGAGAGTTTACACTCATAGACGGACATTGGACAGTGCAGAGGACAGATTCCAGGGTGTAGGGGGCATGCTTTAATACAGATGGACATTGGAGAATATGTGTAGAGGAGTACTTTTACATACAAACAGGTAGAGGACAGACTTTTGGGGGTATGGAGTTTAGCATATATGATCACATTTGGGGAAAAGATTAAAGGCTAGAGCAGGGAATATTTAAAGGAGTCTACATGCATAAAAAAAACATTTGGAGATAAGTTTTGGGGATGTCTTTTGGGGATTGGAATATGATTAAATACATTAAGGGGAAACATAACCTTTCAGGTTAGGGAAGATCAAAACTGTTGGGAAGACATTTGAGAGTTAAGGGGGTAGGATAGAAGGTATTTGGTGATACTGTTTACCTGGTAAGTGCTGGGTAATGGTTACAGCAGACAACAGAGTGGGGTAGGGATTTAAGGTAGAAAGGACAAAGTAGTTCATCTATAATGTGGGACAGAGGGTAGTCAAATAATAGGGGTCACACGTAAATAGCGAAACAAAGATGGTATAAAATGGAAAAATCAAATAATCATTTTTATCCACCGTGGTCTCCAACATCTGTATCAGATGCTGCACCGTTCAGAATGATAAAGTATCTGTTATTTCATATCACATGCTATTCATCTGGACCTCTGGACTTTAATGGCAGATTGAAGATTTTCAAAATAGACTTAAAATTGTTATCAAACTACATCTAATGAAGCAGCATATACTTTTATTGTGATTCTTTAATACAAAATAGCCTCCATTTTAATAAGAAAATAAAAGAGAAAAAATCAAAAACATAAAAGTGGAGGAAAAATGTCATTTCTAAGATGACACCTCGCACATTTTGTAGATAGGATTAGGGACTAGAATTTAATCATTTCAGGTAAGGGAAGAGCAGGGGAATCCTCCCCATTACTCAATCACACTATCGGATGTAACACTCTACACCTACCTTTAGTAGATGTATTCGGCGACGTCGTACCGGATACAGCTAAATTCTTAGAACCTGAAATTTACAAATATCCATATCTGTGAACTCAAAACTTCTTCATGTACAATTTTCATACACTTTCATTACAGTATACTCCAAAATTCCCTGAATATAGTAGATTTATAATAGCCTCACTTTAAGATTCCCTGAATATAGTAGATTCATAATAGCCTCACTTTAAAATTCCTTGAATATAGTAGATTCATAATAGCCTCACTTTAAAAGTTTTAATTACCGGTATACTTTTTGTTCTCAAAAATAATTAAAAACAATTTCTTTTTACAAATTGTTTGATAAAATTCTTAAAATTTTTTTTTTTCCTTATACATTAATTTTCAATTCAAGGAGAAAAATAATGCAAAAAATGTCCATAAAGGGGAGATAATTCTATATAATTTATTTTCTAGAAGCCTAATTATCTTACCTTGGTTTAGGTGATTGTGGTTTGACTGTTCTGGATATCACTTTGAGTTTGAGATAGATTTACTTACCTTTACGTGGTCCAGGAATTTTACTTCCGTTATCACCCTTCTTCGCTAAAGCAGAGGTCACAGAATTGCGTTTTTCTCCCTTCTTTTTCTCTGCTGCTTCTTCTTCCCTCTTCTGATCTCTTTCCTCCTGCACATTTATTAATACATTGTTTAAGGTAATAGGATTGTGTCACCATTTCTCAGTAGAATTTCTTCCAATTTTGTAGTTATATTGCGTTGAAGTAAAGAAATTTTTCTGCCCCAAAAAAATATAGGTTGTCAGAATTTAAAGGATTTTTAATGAAAATTTAAGTCAAAAGGAGAGTTTTGAAAACAAAAATGATCGACACAATTTTAGGCAAAATAATGTTGATAAAAATAATACTGACATAGATTAGTATTGCATTAATGTATATCAATTGAATAAATGCTGAAATTGTGTAAAATTAATTATCTATAAACGTTTAAAAATTGACATTTTATAATAAAACCATGTACATATAGTAATTGCATGCAAAGAGTTATCTTTCTTGAAAAACTTCACAGTAGTGAAATAGGAAGCCGGGTTCCTGAAGTACAGAAAAATGGACACATGTGACTCATTGATAAAAAAAACCCTGAATTAATGCCTGGATTGCTTTGAAATACTTTAATATTGAGAGAACACACTGTTCTGTCAATAATAAACATGCAATATTTATCGGTTTAATATCAAACATTAGAATATGCGGAAATTGTGATACTGTCTCCCTACATTGGATTTTCAACTAGGGATGAACTTCCTGTTTCCGTTTATCAATACACTCCTATGACCTTAAAGATATGATTTATTCTTTGCAGTCCTGCATATAATAAAAATAAATATCAAAAATCTTCATTTTATTTGGAATTTTTATGACAGTCACGTAATCCAATTAATTGTCGCTAAAATCAGCACCGCATCAGTTGGAAAGAAACGTTTTTATAGGTGCAGAGTACACATTCTTCATTATGTGTCATTTTGTTTTCAAATTTGCCACAAGATGTTTGTGTTTGGTGTCTCAAATTTAAACAATAAGGCGGCAACTTACATGTAATTTGATACGAACCCTCGTAAATTCATCACCAAATATTTACTGAGACTTATGGAAGTAAATATGATTTTTTTTTTTTTTATACAAGTCTTGATAACTTGTAATTAGAAGAAAAAAAATTAACGACTTTGTAACCACAATCAATCCCGATTGGGAACCTGCACTACAATGCTGTTTTGAATAAAAGGAATCATATCATTCGTTGCTGGACAAATATCAATTTCTCAGTCATATTCAGCTGCCAGTTAGTCATAAATTATGCGAAAATAAAGAGGTGTGTGTCTATGAACAACAACATGTAACAATAACAATAAGTGTTCACGGCTACCTTGCAGCAATTACACCTTGTCTAAAAAGTAAATTAGTAATCCATGTATATGTGTGGGGGCGAGTCTAGTAAGAACATCCGGTACGGAATCTGGACCGGAGTTGCGGTACGGAAAGAGTTCATAAATCTTTTGTCAGACCTAGGAAGTATACTTTTGTCTTGGTTAGGAAGTAACTGAGGGGAGTATGTGTCCTTTGATTAAGGGAGTATCAGCTTTTTTCTGACTAAGTGGAGCATCAACTTAATCTGACTTAGGGGACTACAAACTTACTAATTCTATGAGCAGTTTTTCCTCATCTTCCTTTTTCTGGTCCACTAGATCTTGTTCAAACAGCATCCTTCGAGATAGCTGCAAAGAATGCAAGTCCATCAACAGTGTGACCTTGTCAATAGGACATTCATCCTACAAATAAATCTTGAGAAAACCTGCCTTCCTGAACTTGACTTCCATTGAAGAAAATGCATCGGTGAACATTTTAAGAATATTTCGTTCCATAGCTTTTGATGATCATGAGAAAATCTCAGTATGATATGACCTTGTGACCTTTGCTTTATGACCCTGTGACCTTTGCTTTATAACCACTAACTCATAACTTCCAATGTATTATCTGGGGTGAAGAAAGTTGTTGATATCTATCATCCAACCATTATAGTATATGGTTATATATGGTTATATATGATCATCTGGTTCTCCAAGGTAGTCCTTACGAGGTAGAATATCTTACGAGAAAAAATTCAAAAAAATTTATACAGCAGAAATTTTCAAGCTGTGGTACTTTTTGATAAAATGAGGTTCAATTTCAACAGAACATGGGTGACTTCCAAAAGTTGTCTCCCAGAAAATTTATTTTTAGATCCCGGTAGAGGGATCTGAAACAATATGCCCCTGATGCTGCAACTTAAAATCACACATACCGGCTCATCAAATGCGGTCACAGCCAATCAAATTTGGTAATTGCACTGCCAACATGTTTAATTTTAAATGAAAATATATAATAAAGTCGACTTACCGATTCCATTTGAACATGAATTTTATCTAACTCTTCAACAGCCTGAAAAAGATGCAGAAACCAAAATTTACTTTCATATATATATATCAAAACCAATATCAATCTTTCTAATCTATAAATGTATATTTTTAAGCATTCAACATTCTATTTAAATCATTCAGCTTTAGATCTGGTACAATCTACCACATACACATGTTTAACAACTTAACGTAAACAAGACCAAGAGTTCAAAGCTTGGTCCGGCCCTGTTGCCTTTTTACACTCAGAAAGCTGTTGCTGCATTATTTTGTTTTGGATTTTTTTTAATATTTCATGTTTATTATTTTTCGTAAATTTTCCACAAGTGTAGTTTCCTTTTCAGAAATCATTCATGAAAGCTATAGTCATGCCAGAACACGGTTCCAATGGGTCGTTACAGGATTTTAGCAGTGGTACGGTTAACTTAAACACAAATCACAGGTAACACATCTTAGAATGTAGCTCAAAATGGCGAGACTGAAATCAGCAAAAATGCTCAACTTTCCAGTCTTACTATACCAAAGTCTTCTGTTCGATGAAGTAAACATTTAACATACACAGGACATTTCAAATTTATCCAATAAAGATCATATTTAGATCACTCTCATGGGATCATAAAAAAACTTGATAATGATAGTATTAACATTTACTCATTCACCCCTGAAGACACATTTGAACTCTTCCAATTCAAGGGTCTGAATAGTTCATTAAGAAATTTCAGGGGTGGATGAGTTGATAACATTAACAAAGTTTGACTGTTTAAAGTAATTACCACTTTGATGGCATTCTGGACGTCCCTGTCCTTCTCTGCCACTAGCAGCTTCCGTACACACAGATCCAGCTGCTGAAGCAGGTTGCGGTCCGTCGGAAGTTTGATGAGTCTTTTTAGGGGCGGAAGTAATGAACACAATCGTAATCGAATGTTAGGCACTGGATCCTTGTGCAGTTCTAACACAACTTCGTAAAAATATTTCTTAAAAAATGTCTTAGAATATAGTTCTATCACAAATTTACAAATGTCTATGAACAAGCTTCTCTGGTGACAGCTCCTCCCATGGCAGAACTCTGTAATAAAGAGTAGAAAAATTGGTAAAAATACACATTAGGGAATCAGACTTGAGAACTTTCTTCAATTATTCATTAATTTATTAATTGATTGTGGATATAATTTCATTCATTCATCCATATGCAATTTTCATTTATTAATTTCAACATTGAGTCTCATACATTAGTCCATTCAAAACCTTCAGTTGTAAATCAATTGATTTGTTGTTAATACATTGATTAAGTTTTGAACTCGATGATTTACAAATTTATTCCAGCACTCATAAATTCATCAATACATTCATGAATTATTCATTGCAAAATTTGTTCACTCATTCATAACAATTCATATTCCATTATAACATCAATATATATAACAAAAACTATCAGCCACAATACACATTTCTGTTCGTTGATGCAGAACAACCGGTTTGTCTTTTTTTAAATGTAACATTTCCGGCTATAAATCCTGGCGGACCTACAAATGTTTATGCAGATCTTGCAAGGCTTTGTAAAGGTTCACCTGAAAGTAGCATCAAATTACTAGGTTGGACCTTATTTTATAAACGAACAACCTTTGGTCCAACTGTTTGGATTGTGATAAACGAAAGCGGCCCTCGAGACTGTATCTCACCTGTAACGAGACGATATACGAGTTCCTCCCTCTGTTCCAGTTTCTTGAGCGTCCTGATAATGATGAGCGATGACCTCGCACACGTATGTCGTACAGGTAATGCTCGCTGTCAGGAGAAAATCAAACGTCAAAAAGTGAGCATTTCTGTATCACAGATTCAGAAAATCCTTTCATTTAAACAAGTGTCAAGACAAATGCTAATTTATTTATCATTTCAGATATCTGAAAATTCACTCCCCTCATTTAAATACCATCCTAGATGGAAACATAACTTCTGTGTATTTCTGTGGGAAATTTGGTGGATAGTATACTTGCATGAAGCCACTGACAGCTATTTTATAATCTTACAGATAAGCATATAAAGGAGTAACAGATGCTAAATAACAAATAAATCATTATCCATAACAGAAACAGATCTACAATGTAATTATAATTGTATAAGTCCCCTTACCTAGGTGTCAGTAAAGGCATTTTATAAAGCAGGAAGTTCTTTTTATACAGGTTGTCATGTAAGACAGGTTTTATTGCAAGAGCTTTCCTTTATAGAAAATCCTCTTATGCTATTTGTATCTGGGCTTAAGTGAAGACCAATTCGGAAATAGTATCAGCATTATTGTAACAAATGATATCATGATTGCAGATAGCAGGTGGCATATCACTTAGCATGGTTAATCCGGAATATGATTTTTGAAGAGGTTTTAAGTAGGGGACTTAACCTGATTACTAGGATAATTGTTTCAAGTCTAAACATGTTCACCATAAACATAGCACTTCTCTAGAATTTTCATGTAGAGACCTCAGTGTTCTGAACAGAGTGCTGCACTATACGATCTGTCCAGTGAAATGTAACTGTTTCTACTGACCGCTGTTTTGAGTTTATTGAAGAGCACAGGTATGACTTTGGTATAGAGAACCTCATTCGAGCAACATTGAGTCAAGCTGGCCAGACTGGTCATCAGCTCTTCCTGTAATCTCCAATTGTTAAAACTGGACACCACCTCGTCCGACGCCAAGATGGCTGGTATTACCTCCCCTAGACTGTTCATCTGAAAAATAAAACTCTTACTGTACTCCACACTGGCATGACAGCATGCATTAGTTTTTTCCTAAAGTTTTCTTTTTAAATTTTAGCTGTACTTTTGTTGGTTAACATAGGACTATCAAGCCTGATATAAGAAAAATACATATGTAATTAATATATGAAAATATAATAACATATGTAATTAATATATGAAAATATAATAACATATATCTTTAAGAAAAAAAAATTGAAATATTTTGACCTACTTTTTGTTATCCTGAACTATCATGAAAAAAGACACACTTTGAGCCTATTCCAAACACACCCACCTAGGAGCTTTTACAATATCATCTCGCGGCTATCAGAAGTTGTGGTCTAGCCATGCTTATCAATGACTCGACTTCTCACCCCTAGACATCTAATTGGGGAATGGTCCGGACCCTAGACATCTAATTGGGGAATGGTCCGGACCCTAGACAATTAATTGAGGAATGGTCCGGACCCTAGACAATTAATTGGGGAATGGTCTGGACCCTAGACAATTATTTGGGGAATGGTCCGGACCCTAGACAAGTAATTGGGGAATGGTCCAGACCCTAGACAATTAATTGGGGAATGGTCCGGACCCTAGACAATTAATTGGGGAATGGTCCGGACCCTAGACAATCAATTGGGGAATGGTCCGGACCCTAGACAATCAATTGGGGAATGGTCCGGACCCTAGACAATTAATTGGGGAATGGTCCAGACCCTAGACAATTAATTGGGGTATGGTCCGGACCCTAGAAAATTAATTGGGGTATGGTCCGGATCCTAGACTGAGATATGACGGTCTAGTTGCAACATATTTCATGACAAAATCTTGACATGATCAAACATTACGGTCCAGACATTAGAATTCTGCAACCATTCAACCCAAAGTGCCCAAGCGAACAAATGTCTGTAGTTTTACATTCAACAAATGGCATTCCGTCTTCTATGACCCAACGGAACGCGAGATAATTCCATCCTCTACGACCCGACGGAGCGCGAGATAATTCCATCCTCTATGACCCGACGGAGTGCAAGAGAATGTAACAATCAATCTCCAACTCCTCAATGGTTTGATTCACACCGATGACAAAGAAGCGTGAATCTCTAAATAATGCAGGAAAACTCCCATACCATTTCTCCACATAGATCATGGTGGCATCCATCAACTAAAATGCTGGCTGCTGAAAGCTTGTACAGCATAGGGTTGATTGCAAAATTTCACATTTAATCTATTCCCTTTCTATATATAGTTAGAAATCAATATATTCATTGCAAGTTAAAAGCAGTTTTTAAAAACCCAGAAAAGAAAACAAGATTGACATCAATGAGTACTTTCAAAAAAAAATTAACTAGACCTTTCGATCTTTTGGTTCGGACCTCTATTTCTACACTGATTCATTCGTAAGTCTTACCGCGTCCCACTGAAAGTTTCGATCTTCATCAGCAGTTATAGATTACTGGTCTTGTGTAACAGAATCATTTACAGAATAATGTGATGATATTGATTAACTCGTACTGCGTGACTAACATAGCGGGCTTAAACCAACAATACTTCATATAATCATGTAACGTTTGTCCACTGGAGCACGTCTGTGCTGTCAGCAACAATGGGAACGAATGGCATTTGGGGTGGGGGCGGCATGAGACTGGGGGTAGGGTAGGGAATGTGTCGGGGTGGGGGAATTGGATGGGGTTCAAGGGCAAGTAGGGGCTGCAACTGCGGGGTGAAGAAGAGGATAAGTTGGGGAATTGATGGGGATCATAATCTATGGGAAATTCAACAGTGATGTCGGAGATGAAAAAGCAGTGAGAGAAAATGGACTAAAGGGTTCCCCAGGAATGGCTAGGGGGAAGATGTGGATGTGATAGAAGTAAGATAGTAGGGTGGGGAGGGGTGGGACAGGGTGGGGCGGGGACAGGTGGGGTATGGGATTTCTTTGTGTCATGGTCAATAAATGTCACAAAGAGAAATCTGTTAAGGATGATTTATACAGGTTTCTGATAATACAGGGCTCAAATTCTTCAAGTTTCCAGATATATTTATATATATATGCATGTTCACACAATATCTGATCTAACACAGTCAAGGAAAATGATATCTTAATTTATCTCACTTAATTCATACTTGCCAATCTTTCATGATTTCCATTGGGGAATAAAAAGAAATTTCAAAAATATTAAATAAAAAAACACCTTTTAAATGACTGCTTTTTCGACAATTCAATTGTGTAGAATGTTATATTTTAAACTGTTCTATCCAGTGAATTTGATCCAAAACCAAAATGTATGGAATACTTCTAATTTTAAATAAATAGGATAAACTGATGCACAAGACTTACCTTGGCCTCGGACAGAGTATGATTGCTTGAGGATGAACCGAGGAAGGAATCCAAAATATCAACAATATTTGTCAAAATACCACGCAAAACCTGCAACAAGGTTAGAAACAAAACTCTTAAAATACAGTACATTAGAAAAAGACCTGCAACAAAAATATAAACAAAACTCTAAATATACAGTCTTTTAGAAATATTTATGTGAGATAATGCAGTTATTAGAACAATGAAGCATTGAGCACATTTGAATGCTGTGTGTAATGTCACATGACACAGTCTTGAATGCTGTGTGTAATGTCACATGACGCAGTCTTGAATGCTGTGTGTAATGACACATGACACAGTCTTGAATGCTGTGTGTAATGTCACATGACACAGTCTTGGATGCTGTGTGTAATGTCACATGACAGTCTTGAATGCCGTGTGTAATGTCACATGACGCAGTCTTGAATGCTGTGTGTAATGACATATGACACAGTCTTGAATGCTGTGTGTAATGTCACATGACGCAGTCTTGGCTGCTGTGTGTAATGTCACATGACACAGTCTTGGATGCTGTGTGTAATGTCAAATGACACAATCTTGGATGCTGTGTGTAATGTCACATGACACAGTCTTGAATGCTGTGTGAAATGTCACATAACACAGTCTTGGATGCTGTGTGTAATGTCTCATGACACAGTCTTGAATGCTGTGTGTAATGTCACAGGACACAGTCTTGAATGCTGTGTGTAATGTCACATGACACAGTCTTGGATGCTGTGTGTAATGTCACATGACACAGTCTTGAATGCCGTGTGTAATGTCACATGACACAGTCTTGAATGCCGTGTGTAATGTCACATGACACAGTCTTGAATGCCGTGTGTAATGTCACATGACACAGTCTTGAATGCCGTGTGTAATGTCACATGACACAGTCTTGAATGCTGGGTGAAATGTCACATAACACAGTCTTGGATGCTGGGTGGAATGTCACATAACACAGTCTTGGATGTTGTGTGTAATGTCACATGACCCAATCTTGAATGCTGTGTGTAATGTCACATAACACAGTCTTGGATGCTGTGTGTAATGTCACATAACACAGTCTTGGATGTTGTGTGTAATGTCACATGACACAATCTTGAATGCTGTGTGTAATGTCACATAACACAGTCTTGGATGCTGTATGTAATGTCACATGACACAGTCTTGGATGCTGTGTGTAATGTCACATGACACAGTCTTGGATGCTGATTGGATAGCTTTTTTAAACTCTAAGACAACTGTACAACCAGTCCGAGACAACAGGGTCTGACAATATTTAATTTATTTAACTTCTAAGAAGCTTAGATTAATGTAATGTACTATATACTAAAACCATTACTGCCTTCTGTTGAAAACAAGTTGATTCAATTTGCCTCAAAATTCAGAGCTTAGATGCAATATTTAAATGATTGTAATATGGAAATTCTTCAGAATCAGTTACAGATGTTTAACCTTTTTATTTTATTGTAATATCAAAACTCCACCGAGCTTAACTGTTAATATTTTACTGGTCGTAAATCAAAATTCTAAAGAGTTTAGCAACTGATCTGTTATTATAGTTTCACAGAAATATGCTTAACAAGGTTACCGCGAGCGGTATATAATACGCCCGTCACACATTAAATGAGCAGTTGTTTGTATGATTGAAATATATGAAGTATTTGTGAGTAATTGATATTAAAAGAGAAATCATTCAACATAACTGGTAGATCAATGAGTGCAATACAACATCATGGAACGCATGCATCGCATTAATGAAACCAAGGGTAATAACTCCAGTAATTACGGTCGGATAATGGCGGTTATCGAACTTGTCCGTGGTTTCATGGTAATTAACCTTGTTGTGAAGTTTGAAGTTAATCCGTTAATAATTACTCGAGATATCGAGCGGACATCGTTTGCCCGCCCGCCCGCCCGCTCACGTGATAACATAATACGTCCCCGTCTTCGACGGGCGTATAAAAATATATCAGCATACATTTTATAATTTTGACTGACCATGACTTCAAATACTTCTACTGGTGAAACTTACGTCTACAGAGTCATCCTTGAGCAAGTTGATGAGATCATGTTGTAGTATATGTACCTGGGACCCCAACAACTTGGTTACCTGTAATACCAAAATATAGATATCATAACAAGCCATTCGGATTAATAGGCCTTGGCTGTGCCTCACTTTGACCATCAATGCACATATCAGAGAAACTAATTTAACCGCTAAAACTTAACGTTGATGGAGATGCTGACAAAGTCATGATCAATGAACCATGAAAGGTAGGTCGCATTCCAGCATTTGATGCGTGGGCTGATATGTACTACCTAAGATGCATCTATGGTCCAAGTTTGGTTGGTCTAGCACTCACACTTTCAGAGAGACTAACTTAAACGCAAAAACTTCATGTTGATGAGTGCTGACAAAGTCAATGGACCATGAAAAGTAGGTTGCATCCAGCATTTGATGCATGGGCTGAGATGTACTACCTAATATGCATCTATGGTCCAAGTTTGGTTTGTCTAGCACTTATACTTTCAGTAAAATTAAGTTAAACGCAAAAACTTCATGCTAACCCCGCCGCCGGAAAACAACACCTTAGTCTTGCTTCCACTACTTCCTCGAGACAAAAAACACCACTCATCTACAATGAATGAATACACAAAGGGCCTTTTTCCCCATACTAGTCCAGGTTGGACTTGAACTCTAAAACTTTCTACAGCAATTGATTTCCATGGAGTTACTTAGCAGGTTCAACTTCTGGAGTTAAGCACTGTTTATCTGGTCCTAAACTTGCTTAGCGTCTATCAGTCTATAGCTATACTTCACTTATAGTCTGTAGCTATACTTCACTAATAGTCTGTAGCTATACTTCACTAATAGTCTGTAGCTGTACTTCAAGTGAATCTTTTTTTTTTGTGTAATTTTTTTATTTAGTGATTTGCACCAAATAAATTGTTTAGAGAAATTTAAAATCTGTGTATGGTAAACAGTAGCGTTTCTTCCTCCTGGGATTAATCCAAACTTTTGCTACAGCTAATACCATACCAACACTTACCTCGTGGAAACCACTGGCCACAGTCTTTCTGACCTGGCTGTTGGGGTCTTTACACAGACTAGAGAAAATGCCCAGCAAGTCGACCTTGAAGTGCTTGGGGCCAACAAACACAAACATCGCCTGTCAACAACAAATATAAACATCGCCGGTCAACAACAAACACAAACATCGCCTGTCAACAACAAATATAAACATCGCCGGTCAACAACAAACACAAACATCGCCTGTCAACAACAAATATAAACATCGCCTGTCAACAACAAATATAAACAGCATCAACATCACTGCTGAGACAGAACACGATAGTTACAACTTTCATATGGTACTGCGTCAACATTTGGAAATTCCTAATTCAGTTAGGAAATGTGATTTAACCTTTTATTTCCAAGTCCTGTTGTGATAGGTAAAAACTGACATTACCTGATCTCATTTGACCTTGGTATTTTGATCCTAGTTTGTCCCTTATAAAGAACTATGGTATACCAGAACAGTTTATCTCAGTGAAATATTGTTATATATATTTGTTACAGGGGCAAAAAGGAGCGAGATTCGCAGTATGCACTATCAAGATTAAAGAGAATGACAGTAAAACGAAAATAAGTTTTGGTTAATTTTTTTTTAAAACAAGCACATAAACCTGGACTGGCTGAATCATAGCATAACTGATTACCACATCACAACAACGATGAAGTTTAACAGATGTCAACATTTTCTTGAAAAGAAACAGAAAGTCTTGTGTAATAGATTTCCAAATAATATGATTTGAGCCAAAATTTACAAAATGGAAGCCTCAGACCATACGATTCTTTTATGGCTTCTAATGCCTGCTTGCTAACTTTCCATGGGGGAGATTCTGCACGCTCAAAATTAAAAACTAAATGAAATGTGTGTATATACCCTCTAAAGACAAAATAACCCTTTAAAAGACATATTTTCAGTTGTTCTTTCAGATGAAATAATTAGATCTTAGAATATTCACTGGTTGAAAATGCTAAATTTAAGGGTCCAAAATCGGGAGTCTAAAGGGTTTGCAAGTATGCTAATGAGAAACAGCATATTAAACTTTCAATATACACACTTACAGGAAAGTTAAAGGCAGCATTCTTCCTACATTCTAAACACTGATCGTCTTCTTCATTTTGTGGCATGTCTGTGACCTGCAACAAAAATCAACAATGTCAACCATTTTTTTTAATTTTCTTTTTATCCCCTTCTGATATTTTTTAAGATGTAATTGACAAAACACTTTTCATTTTTGTCAACAGGCATATAACGTCAAGGAAAAACTAGAATAATGACAAGTGAAAAGGGGTCCAACCATGTTTTAGACCCCTGGATTTTTGAGATAATCTCTGAAAGTGCGGAAAGTGGATAGACAGACGAACAGACGGATGAAGGGATACATTTTCAAACTAAATTTGGCTTTGGCAATATGCAAACTTTCATAAAATCTGGTAAAAAGACCCATGCATAAATGGAAGTTGAAAGAGTACCCATATAACATTATGAGCTAAGCATAGATTCCATGCACCTTTAAACTTGGCCAGCATGAACATTATCATTTTACAAGTACATCCCAAGTATAAATGAAATCCATGAATAGTTAGGAAAGTTATTGTCTCGAAAGAAATATGTAACAGATGGGCAACGTTGAAATAAAAACAATTGTTGGAGATAAATAAAGCTTCATTTTAAAACATGAAATCAGAAATCTGATAACAGTTCCGAAGACTATGTCTGCTCCTCTGTGCACTTTAAATGTGTTATTTTAAGGTAAAAAATATTGATGATAAAACTGAAGCTGTACTAAAGGCAATGATTGAGTGACTAAGACGTCTGCCTGGTAGGGTTGGTGGGCCTTCTCCTGTGAAATTTAACTCGGTGATCTGCCCGGCTGTGACAGGTAATCTATCAGATCACGTTTGATTCGCTGCTACAGACACATTACATTTTACCCAATGCAGTACATGTACTGTAAAACTCCATTTTGTTTAATCACAATAAAAGCTTCACAAGTCTGTTTGATTTTTACAACTGTACAAAAGGAAACACCAAATTGATGTTGAATCATGTGACTTTGGATAAGGATTTCTGCCAACATGGAAACCAGGTGGCAAACAATGAAAAATTGGAAAAAATGACATCAATCTCTCTCAGTTCAAGAAAAAAGTAGTACATATTGTACCACAATGGGTTTATTCCTCAGGTTCCCATAACACAGCATAATGCAAACATGTCATAAAACCTAGGATGTAAGGTAACCAAGCAATAAGGAACAGAGTTATGTAAGGTAACCCTTGTTTATATACAGTAAAACTACAATATGATTGTTTCCTTTTCCACCTCTTTACCCACCAACATATTTCAATTTCCCTCTTCCTTGTTTTCTTTAAAAAAAAAAAAATGTATTTCCCTTGATTCTATTGACAAACCCCTTCACAATGCCAACATTTCTGTAGACAGATGATGGCAGTATAATGAGGTTTTACTTTCACACAATGTATCACCAGTACACCTAGTTACTGACAAATGCAGTGACATCATTAGGAGGTTTACCTTGGATTGGTCCGACTCCACCTCCTTGGTGTTTTTGCCACGTTCAGGAGAAAGGCCGACCTTACATAACTTTCTGTAGTAGTCTACAAACCACTGCTTCTGTTCGTCGGTCAGATGTACTGGAAAACGAAGGTCAGCATCATTTATTAATAAGATAAAAATATCTTCTATTTTTTGTATTGAATTGGACTTGTATACTATTTAATACAATAAATATGCATCTCTAGTTTGGCCCTAAATGACTAACATTGTCGATGGGCCATTAAACAATACAAAAAACAGCAAGAGTGCTGCGACGCGGAACAATATACGCCCGTCGAATGTCATATAGTGTTATATACTTTCTTTCATTGAAATAAGATCTGCATCATTCTAAGAGTGGTTAGCTGACATGCTATAAAAAATGTAGGAGAAAATCTCGAGACAAAAAATTCAAATACTGAAATGAACAAATTTTTGAATCAAAATTCTTTTATGTGAGACACAATATCATATCATGATTATAATGTATACCAAGTTTCAAAGAGATCCGTTGAAAAATGTAGGAGGAGATTGCCGGACAAAAATCAAATACTGAAATGAACAAAGGGCAATAGCTTTTGGAAAAATTGTTGAATCAAAATTCTTTTATGTGAGACACAACTTCATATCATGATTTTGATGTATACCAAGTTTCAAAGAGATCCGTTGAAAAATGTAGGAGGAGATTGCCGGACAAAGATCAAATACTGAAATGAACAAAGGGCAATAACTTTTGAAAAAAATTGTTGAATCAAAATTCTTTCAAGGGAGACACAACTTCATATCATGATTATAATGTATACCAAGTTTCAAAGAGACCCGTTGAAAAATGTAGGAGGAGATTGCCGGACAAAAATCAAACACTGAAATGAACAAAGGGCAATAGCTTTTGGAAAAATTGTTGAATCAAAATTCTTTTATGTGAGACACAATATCATATCATGATTATAATGTATACCAAGTTTCAAAGAGACCCGTTGAAAAATGTAGGAGGAGATTGCCGGACAAAGATCAAATACTGAAATGAACAAAGGGCATTAACTTTTGGAAAAATTGTTGAATCAAAATTCTTTCAAGGGAGACACAACTTCATATCATGATTATGATGTATACCAAGTTTCAAAGAGTTCCGTTGAAAAATGTAGGAGGAGATTGCCGGACAAAGATCAAATACTGAAATGAACAAAGGGCATTAACTTTTGGAAAAATTGTTGAATCAAAAGTCTTTTATGTGAGACACAACTTCATATCATGATTTTGATGTATACCAAGTTTCAAAGAGATTGGTCGAAACAAGTTTACGCTGGACGGATGGACGGACAGACGGACAACCCCATACCATAAAACTCCCGTCAAAAACAAAAGCATCTCTAGTTTTCACTGCAATTTCATTATATCCAATTAATTTCATATGTTGTCAAATCTTATGAAAATTTATTGCACTTTTTGACATTTGTCTTCAACTCTACCAACTCATCCCTGTCGAAAAATTGATGCATTTTATGGGGGATAATTACATTTCGAAAAAATCATATCTCAACTAGGCCATAATTCACAATTGAATACTAGATATGAGGTTATTAATGACGCTACTACAAAGCTATATAAATCACTGATCTTCAGATAACAGTTGGTGACAGAAATGTACTTGAAAGGAAAAGATTTCAAAAACCGTCTCCTATTGTTTTTTTTTATATAACTAAATTAATTAGGCAAGAATTCTGAACTTTTGAAATTACAATGTACTTTCAGGGTGTTCCGGAACAGCAGTGACCTTGACAAGCGACGGGGAAACTTGTGACCCGTGGCACTTATCATATCTCTATTATGAATCAGTGAATCAGAAGAAATATGCATGTTGCTTTAAAAGCTCAACTGATGAGACAGATTTGCAAAACAAAACACAAAACAAAAAACTGAGGAAAAACACTTATTTTTCACTCAGACAAAATTGACGTTACGAAGCTGGAATCTGCCGGAAGGAGCAAACAAGTGTGGAAGCCAATCTTTCAGGAGATCGTAAGTGCCTATTCGTTTTCCTTGAGACAATAACCATCAAGCAATTGGACCTCGCTGTGGTCCCTCCTCCACCAGCCCCCCTGTCATTGGTGATGGGATAATTTGAGTGTAATTTACACGGCAACGTCCCCCCAATGCTTTAGGTCAGACGAATAATAACCATTACATTACCGACAATGATAACACTCGTAAAACATGAAAGGACAATTTGATTGTAGCATTTTCCACAAATGGTGGAATTGATTTTTCTCTTCTTTCCCAAGCCTACTCTTTGAGTTCTACCCCGGAGGTTTTAAACACATATTCAGACTTGGTAAAACAAAGAGCAGTAATTCCAGAGATCAAACGATTTTACTGCCGAAGTGTATTCAGTAAATTCTTAAATCAATAGCAAATTAGATCCTCTTTTGATTCTCATTTTAGTGTAAAACGTTAAAACCCAAAGCTGCACATTTCTATTCCCCCCCTCCCCCTCTCTTCTTCCATCAAAAAGTCAGATTTGATGGCAGTAGGCTGACATAACTTTTACGAGTAAACGTCTATACAGCTGTTTTATACGATTGCAGTGCCGTTTCACAACCTTTTTTTTCCCGCAGTTATGGAGCTTGCCTTACGTAACATCCGACATTTCATTGATCGCGTGTGCAACATTATCAATATTTTTCGTGGATTGGACATGTTTTTGCCTCCATTATGCAATAATAAATCAACTACAAATCTCAAACCTGTTATTCAAGGCATGGCCATAGGTCATTAAATATTCAAAACATTTTATTTATTTCAAGGGAAGGATGCTTCACAACCCATATAACTCCACTATACAGCATTAGACCTGATAATCACTAACACAGGTGATGACTTTATCAGATACTTGTTTCCTGATATTGAAGTAATTAGTTTATGATAGAACTGCTCTAGTTTACAGTTACTGGGATGGTCAGATTTATAGTTGTTCATTGTGAAACAAACAATTTGTAGAACAAAATCAAAAATCTGGTTATCCATTTTTATACTTTTACATTTTAAAGCTGTTTTTTTAAGTAAACAGTTCATGTCAACATTTGAAAATTCACAAATTTTTGTACAGAAATGTTTTATTTGAAACAACAGAAACGTTTGCCAGTCTTTGTATATAAGCCAGATTAGAATTTGTTTGTACAGCTGAAAATGTTTTCACAACAAAAAAAAGGTGATGATGCATTTTAATCAGTTTCAAGGCTAGACATTCGAGTGCCTCACCTCTTATAAACTTCTAACTTCTATCTTTCAAATCTCATTTTCTGAGAAAATATTCACAATTATACAAAATTAAACAGTTTGATAGGTCAACAAGATACTGCACCAACAGTTAGTTGGAGATGACCTGGAGATGTTTACCTTGTAGTCCGTGAGCGAGACGGCCGAGTTGCTTGGCTACGACCGGGAGGGTACTGTCCTCATTCTGCATGGCCTGCTGACAGAACTTACATACCAACGGGATAATGGTGTTATTGCAGGTGTCTGAAATCATACAAGGTCAAGGTCAAAGATAATGTCACGAATACGTCTCAACAGACAGGATGAGGTCAAAAGTCAAATCAACGATCATAAATTTGTCTTTAGTATATATTAAGGTCAAGGTCGAAGTCAAGGTCATGAATGTTTTGAGTATGGCGAGATCAAGGTGGAATTCAAGGTCATGAATGTTTTGAGTATGGCGAGATCAAGGTCGAATTCAAGGACTTATTTGCATATTGAATTATATATTGAGGTCATGATGAATTCAAGGTCATGACTGTTTCTTCAATGCTACAATGGCTTACAATTATCTACAATTATAATCTACAGGTATTTGATAACACCTTTCTTATTCCACAATCCCCAAAACTTCAGGATGATGGTATGTCCCACTGTATCACAGAAACAACAGTTAAATGTAACAGAGATTGTTATAAAGTTCTTGAAACAAACGGTACAATTTATAAAGATACAAGTTTGTGGAAGCTGTACTGTTATCAAGGAATACAAAAATATGTCCAATAGAATTTCAGTTACAGCTGTAAAGGTTTCAGCCAATCAGAGGAGTTGGCAACCATCTTGAATATCGAAACTTTAAAGCTATAACGTATACCCCTATGTAGGACTCCAACAAAGTATAAGCAATGTCAGCCCTATAAAACTTGTGTTAAAACCCGAAACTTATTGGCCAGTCAGAGGCAATGGTGGCCAACTTAGATGTCAGGTAAAAAAAAATAAGTTAGATACATAAAACAATTTTATGAGAATCTGGCTTGTTTTTTGGTGTTTTTTTTAGAAATGTGTCTGACAAAACTGGAAAATGTTTGTAAAACTAACATGAACAGACACCCTCATTTTATGTGAAATCAAGCTAAATATAATATCTGACCCAGGTCGGTTAAGCAGAAAAATAGGTCACAGCGACCTTCAATATGTGCTCCTCAAGATGTGTCCACCTACAAACTTTGATGACCGTTTAACTTTTAGTATGAAAGTGATAGGGCTAAAGTCCAATCAAAGTATTTCAGAAGGACATACCAGAAAATACAAACATTTTGAACTTTAAAAGCAAATCCACCCCCCTTCCAACATTGTTTTAGCGTAAACATATGATAAAACTATTAAGCCCCCTCCCCCTCCAAACTTTGTTGAGGGGGGAGGGGGGATAACTTTGATATAACATTCTATTATGATGTAACTTGATTCGTTAATAAAAAAAAAAACGATGCAGAAAGCACTAGCACAAAGATCCACACGCCAGGCCTTGTACTTAACATCAAACAAGAGTTCGGAGATTAATACACAATGTAGCGAAGCATTATTGGGATATTACCAGTATTCATCATAGAGGAGCTTAATTAATGTTGTTAATACAATGAGGCCTACATCAGAAGGCCAGAAATCTCCACAGCTACTGAAGTCGAGTGTGTGCGTGAGATAATCCACTTATACAGTAATGGTAGGTCCATGTTTTACAATATTCCCTGTATACATGTGGGTTAGTACTAGGGCAGACCAATCAGATTTTTACCCTCATCCAGCAGACTTAGTATGCTGACAACGGTTTCTAGACCAGCTGTTCTCACGAACCCCTCCTCATCATTCGTTAGTTCCACCAGTTCAGGTAGTATTGCACTTTTTGTTGGTTCAAGGCTGGAAAATCAACCACAAACACAATATCACAGCATGTAATGGACCTATATATCAGTTATAGTTACGTAATTCATCCTCTCATAAACCTCCCGAGTAAGACTAGATATTTACCCCAAAAAATAACTAACATCTTCTTTGTATGTAATTAAGCAATGATAATGATCTCCACAGTTTGCCAATATTCATCAATGTTTGAAAGATATAAAACACAGTTATATTTTCTAGTATCAAAGACGTTCTCACCCTAATCCCCGGGCCACGCAATCCAGCTGTCGACACATACACCCCCGCACTTCATAATCAACATCCTGACACAGAGACTGTACCACCGGCAGGATTTCTTTTTTAATCCTGAAAAAAATAAAAATAGAACATCTAAACCCTCCCTAAAACAAGAAAAAAATCATCAATAAATTCCGATTACTGAAGAGATTTAATTTCTTTTCGACAGAAACCCGCAGTAACCAACTTTCAAGGGGAGGGGGGAAATTTGAGAGAAATTTTCTTTTGAACGCATGGCATCCATTTCTACTTAGCTGCTAACTCAGCCTTTTGTACAACTTGAAAAGTCAACAATAATGTTAGCGTGAACATGTTATTAGTTTTTCTGTTCACATGATCCTATTTTGTGGAATTCGGTAGAAATTTGAATTTATTACTGAAATCCCCCGTCACAGAAGTTATCCTATCGGGTCAGACGGGACTTCCAATTTTCGAGTGAAGTTGATGTCAATCAGCCTTACAGCTATTCTATGAACTTCTCTACTAATCAGCCTCAGATACAAATCCGTTTGGATCTTTTGGAAACATTTAATGTCTGTGTATATGATAATATCTAATTTATATCCATTCATCAGCAATTCTGATAAAACAACTCTCTCAATATGATGTAACATAAACTTAATCATAAATACATTGTACAACAGCTATTACTTTTTGTACAGACCCTCATTAGAATTTGCAGAGCAGTATTTATATTATGCTATAATCTGGCCTATAAATCTAATATTTAAACAAAAGTTCAAGAGAAATAAATGTGTCGCCTGCTTTTAGCTGGCAGCCATATCAATTTTCAGATTTGGGTCAAAATCAAACTTGAATGTGTAATTGATATTATAAGCATTTGTAGATTCAGAGTCCACTGGCTCACTGGAAACCACGTTGATTTTCGGATCGGTTTGAAATTGAAATCAAATTTAAATGCTTAAAAAGTTTCATGAAAATCGGACCATTTCTTCAAGAATTATTTAACAGAAAGCGTTTGTTTGGATGACATTTCGGAGCAATTTGCATTGGTTACCTTTGCTTCACAGGTGACACAAAAATCTGAATAAATTAAGATATCAGCATTTTCATCCGATAGAACACGGGAAGATAACTAATTAGTTCCTTAATTCATTTAGGGAGGGTTGAAATGAAAATAATATTATTTAAAAATTGTCTATCTGTTCCATGACTTAAGAAACATGAGACATGTTAGTTCACACGTCAAATCATTCAAAGAGAAACCATCCAATTCAAAAGACGTTTACCGTATGACTTTCCTCCAAAAATAAACCTGCTGTTGATCAATAAAGGATCAAATCGCTACCAGCTGCCAGTTATCAAAGCTATCAACTGTTTTTTTGCATTAAAATAAAAAGTAAAGGTTTTGGTTGTCATGTTACGTACAAAATTCAAAGATTTTATTTCAAAGGGACACTTGAAATCTTGTGTATTAATCTGATATGAAAACTTCAACATAAAGACTTAGGAGATGAGCAAAACTTTAGAGAGATAGTGAGCATAATATGTTTTCCTCTCATCATAATTAAATATCTAATACAGATATGCACGCAAGCCATGTCAGAGAGGCGGCTACATTGGGAAGGTGTATAGATTCTCCGATCGTCTCGTCGGTGAAATATTGACTGGTTGCTCCGAGCGAGAGATGAGGCTTGGACAACAAGAGATGATTACAACATTCGATACTAACAATATCATAATTGGCCTGATAATATTTACAGGTCTAACGCACAATGCTCCGAACTATCAAATAATTCCCCTGCCAACTGAACACTTGGCATAGCATGCTAACATTAGATACGTTCAGACTTGTTTTTTCTGCCAGGGAGTGGTTTTTTTTTCATATTCTGACTCTCATCCTGTTTTAACTCTGGCTCTGTTTCTCTCCCTATCCGTCCAATCATTGAATTGCTTTTCAGACTTTCACAACAGATTATGTAACAGAAGCTAAATAATTCTCTCTCTGACATTTTAAAATTTCCACTGCAGTTTCATTTTCCCCACCTTTTTCAAATATGACATTAACATAATGCAACTACAACCTTCAGGGGTTTTTTTGTTTTTTTTTTTCAAATTTCAAACATTGTAACGTTAAGAGTATGAATGAACAAGATCACTGAAGGCAATGCATTATAAATAAATACTTCAAATTTTAACTTGTTTTCCTATCAACATATCTTAAGTAAGAGAGAGAATTTTGTATCAGTAACAACTGGTGATTTAAAAAAAATAAAATTATTCTGATTCACTTATTGGTAACGATAGGAATGATGGGGGGAAAATGTGTAAAGAAAGCATCAAGTTCAAGCTGATTGTTGTCCTGATGTGTGTTCGTAGCACAATTACGTGTAGCAGACGATACACATTATCATTGATTGGCTGTCATATCAAAGAGTGATGACATGTACTCGCAAGGTTACAATACAGTAGGGCATGTTCTCGCAACGTAAACGGTTACAACTAGGTAGGGCATTTCTCGCAACGTAAACGGTTCAAAAGTGGGGAAGGGTATGAAGTCACACAACAGGTTCAGACTCGACAGGGCTTGTACTCACACAAATGGTTCAAACTTGGTGGCAATCTTTCCGAGGATTTTACAGCAGGAGAGCCGGGAATAGACAGTCTGTGACAGCTGGCCTTTAGCGATGGCAATGTTCAAAATCTGCAGGAAAAACAATTAGAAAAAATACAATTTCCTGTGTGAAACCCTTCGACAAAATCCAGGCACTGTGAGGTTTCAATCTAGCAGGCAATTATGCAGCTAAAACCAGCCTCTACCACACCAGACAAAGGTCAGCCAGATTCCACGTTAAATCTGAGCTTTGAAAAAAATGAAATTACTTCTTCGTGTCATTTCATAGCTATAGAGAGTTTAATTATGTGAAAACATCTTTGTCTGTTATAATAATCAAATGCATCAAGAATTTTATCTGGCATTAATCGAATTACCAAGCAGCTAACACATTAATTAACACAGCACTTTGCCAAAAATATCTTCAAAGAATTTTAAAAACAAAAGCGATTCCCTGGAAAACATTTACAAGCTATATCCCACCTTTTCAAAATTCCTGCATAACTGGGGGGGGGGGGTGTTGAAAATCACATAAGAGCTGCATAAGAGCATCTAATTCTATATGAAAACTGCATTGACAAAATGATTGACAGCATAGCATAGTGCTAACGAACATGATAATGAACATATTTTCCTGAAAGTTTTCCCATAGATGTGCAAAAACTTCAGTGGGAAAAAAAAGATAAGAAAATCAATGAAATATAAAAACATGTCTGTTTCACCTGAAAGCTATTATTACGGTTTCGACTGTTCAAATGTTTGACATGACTGGGGAAAAAAACATCATTTCCCTGTACATTGCTGAAATTGTTCCCCGATCAAAGAATTTTAAAGATGTTACAGCTAATGACTTTCTATTATTGTACATCTGGGGGTAGTTATTTCTCACATAGCCATCTTAACGCATCAATAATTGTATACCATCTTGTCTATTCAAGACATTCGATTCAGAGATAAATAAAACAGTTCATGTTTGGGCTCAGAATGATCACAGCATGACAAAATATATGAAAATTATAACAAGTAGTGCTGGAAATATCTACAAGTAAGATCTAAGTTCTGATTTCGGTGAAGTTAACTAAGCGTATCTGATGTAATGATAAAAAAGTCTCCTGTTACACCTGGCAAAGAAGCTGAACATATGCTACTCATCACCTGTCATATCTGGCTAATCTCTGTTTCCTAATCCCTGTGTTTGTGAGGGGACTAACTAGATACTAACCCCCCTCTCCCCTCCTCTCCATTCACTATCTGGCTCCTCACATTTCTGGTATGTCTCTCCCTCCCCAGATTTAAGGATAAGAAACAGAGCTACCCAGAATCAAGGCGGCACTGATCTTTATCCTATTATATTTGCTATTCGATATGAATAACAAGCATTTTCTATTTCTATCCACTTCTCTTTCTACAACCTCCAAAGTTGAGTCCTGTCGGGCCAGGTCTTGGCAAAATAACAGGATTAGTGTTAATAACATAGGGACTAGGAAATGCTCTAAACACACAACTGAATTGAGTTAGATGTAAATCAATGGGGATCCAAAATTACTGTTATGATAATATCGTAGTTCTGCATCCATCAAATACAGCAACCCAACAACCGGATTGGACTTAGTTACGATTAATTCAATGACCGGCTCCAGGCGGGATCAATACCGTTTGCACCAAGGTCTGCAGGCCTGAATCTGAGATCAGAACCATATGCTCTGTTACACTGGATGAGTTCCTTGACAAATTTGACTACAAGGTCAAACAGTTTAATGTTTTAATGATGAATTAAGATACTTCACCAATCAAGGCCATCCCCCCTAACAAATTCAGCGCCCCTCGTTTGTTTTAACGTTCTGCAAATTGATTCACTAGTCATCAGTTGATTTGTTTGAAAGTTCAAGCTATTATCTGTTTAGCTCCAGGGAATTCCAACCAGTTACCTTGAGTAAGATCCTTTCTATATCATTGTGTCCTAACCCAATTAGATAGATTGGATATCAATATCTAGGTAAATTACTGAGTTAAAACTTTTTGCTCGAGGCCTGCAGCACAACCAAATCAAGCTTTTGTTTAATCTATTGATGTTGTGATTGCAGATGAGGTTTGCTGAGTCTATAAATATATCTACCAAGCTACTCCTTTTCCACTGACGAGTACTTTTTAGGATTGCTACAGTTCAGAAGAAGAGTCTACACAGGAACGTGTCCATATTTTACTACATGAGGGTAAAACTGGATCACAATTTAATGACAAATATCTCAATCCAAGTACAGTGGTCTTCACTGCAAATATTTTCTTTTTTCGGAAATGACAATTTTTTACAGTTTTGTGGATTCCAAGTCGTTATAAAAACAAATATTTCTCTTAACTGCCTTGATGTTATCATTTCCTGGCCATTACGTAATGACCCGTCATGGAATATGATGTTGTAACTTTTGCTAGACCACTTTTGACTGATTCGAGAAGTGAAAATGAGCACAAGAGAAAGTCTCAAGTTTACACATATGTTATGGGAGAAACAAGATATCAAGCTTGTGATGATTGATTAGGATTTATGATATATGATTGCATGGTTGATTCAGTTTATTCTCATATAAGACTTACACCAATGAGTACATAGATAATATCTGAGAATCTACTCGACCACAGGGATGTGATTGGGGGAAGAAAGGAAAAGATCAAAGTGGAAATGGAGGAACACTCCTCATCCCCATAGAAATATCTATTTTTTTTAAATGTTTCAGAACAAATCAGGAACTTTTAATGTCACAGGAAAAACAGNGGGGGGGGGGGGGGGGGAAAGAAATTCTTTTAAAAGAGGAAGAGACACATCCCTGCAATCAATATAAGTTGACTATCTGCTATGTATCTGTTTACACTTACCTCTTTCTTGATGATGTCTTTGGGCAGTAGGTCAATGACGTCCAGTAGAGTTTCTAACCAGGCACTGGCCACATCTGTAAACACATCAAAAAGGAGTGACCTCATTAATTCCCAAACCTAATCTCGTTAATTCTCACACATAACCTTGTTAATTCTCACACATAACCTCGTTAATTCTTACACATAACCTTGTAAATTCTCACACATAATCTCGTTAATTCTCACACATAACCTGGTTATTTCTTACACATTATCGCGTTAATTCTCACACATAACCTCGTTAATTCTTACAAATAATCACGTTAATTCTCACACATAACCTCGTTAATTCTTACAAAATTAATAATCATGTTAATTCTCACACATAACCTCATTAATTCTCACACATAATGTTGTCAATGATCGCGGGGGGGGGGGGGGGGGGGGGGGGGTGTTAATCCTGTAACATTTAAATTAACACATTTTAATTTTGGAACACCCAACCATATAATTTTGTAACACTCAACCATTTTAATGGTGTCATTTACTCTTTATGTAACACTGTCTATATACTTGACCTGGCCTTAGTTCATTCCTCAACTCAAGGGAAATCCTTAAACTTAAATTGTTCATAGAATTGCATTATTGGAATTAAGGAAAATCTTTTTTACTCCAATGAAAATTTTAATTTTAGGAACTTTCATAAGGAGTGTTTACATGACTGAGGCCAGATTTTGTTTACTCCCTTTCCTGTTGACTAGTATACGGACACAATATTGTGCTACTGACTTATCAATATTTTTAGTTCTTATCCTTAACCTCATCATCCTTATTCTTCCTTAGCAATACCCATGATTCTGACAATAATCTTATGGTGGTCAAATTATCCCAACACTGGTTGAAGTGTGTTTGAGCGAGATAAAGTTGTGAGGGTCGGAGGTTGATCGGGGTTGTCATCACCGTCTTTAACTATACTATTGAGATAATAATTGTATTCAAAAGCAACTTTTAAGCCAAGCATGGACGAAAAAACTTTACACCATTTGACATTAAATCTTCATTTTTCTGATTTGTTCCATATGTCTTGAAAAAGACCGTATTTCTTGGCAATATGCCAAACCTGTTTTATTTGTTCTGTTGGAATTGTCTTTTCCATACAACAGCAAAAAATACTCTCAGGGCGAACTTATCACAAAATGGATCCTGAAGAGATCAATGAATCGTTCAGTCACTGCAGATCATTACCATAATATCTACTAACGACACTACAAGCTATCAATCTCAATTGTCTTCAGAAAATGATGATCACAACATTAAGTTATAGATCTGCGACCAGCCATTATGTATACTGACCTACTTATTAGATTATTGAGCATGTCGTTCGGCAGTATATTACATGATATCAAGACATGAATTCTCCTAAAGCTCTATGATAGCTGTTTATTGTCAAGGCCAGCATTCCCCAACTTATTGCTCTTTCTCATGCAATATGACAATGTAGTTTTAGGAGCTATGGTAAATATGGACTGGCACTATGAACCTTCACAGAGGTTGAGGAGGAAGGGATTTCTGACCACGGTAGCAACTCTACCACATTCTGCTACTACAGAACGAGTTTTTACCAAGTTAGAACAACAAGGACTGATCCTGAAATGATTGGACTGAGCTAGAAAATACAATACTTTCCTGGGAGCCACTAAAATACTTTTAACCAAGTATGAGAAACCTGGGGCTACATGGATTTCCTCAAATGGTTTAAGATTAAATTAGGAACATTCACTTCAAACTAAACTGAGTTTTGATGAGCTGGCAATAACAGTTTTTGATCAGGTTAGTTGGAATTCTCAGGAGTTGCTGAAATAGTTTGAACACAAGCTACTGAAATAGTTGAGAGGTACAATCCTAAAGCATTACAATGTATTTGGAATAATCAGACTTTCCTTCCCAGGATTCAATGCTGTATAAATGGAGTGCAGTCCATATTTTATTCTTTACAATAACATTTTTGCCAAGATCAACGGTCCTGGAGAATTTAACAGCTGTCCTGGGAGTTAAGTGTCCTGCTATCAGCTGGAAGTAAGGTACTTGGATTTTTAAAGAGTATTGATCGGGAGGGCTGTCCAGTATTGCCATAGAACACATACATAGAGGCCAGTGGACGTTTTACAGTGCCCTAATGGGAATTCATCATCTCCAAATGCCTTGCCAACACTATTGTTGCATAGGTCAGGGTGATCAAAACTATTCTAATGCCAAAATGACTGATCATTATATCCTGATCAGCTGACCAAATGGTCCATTTAGATTACCAATTCGATGCAAGACATGCAAAATATATAACGTAATGCTGAAGTTAATGGAACAATGAACAAAATAAATGATGAACAAACCATCATGGAAATAAACAGGTTTACAAAGGATCTGATTGCGAATCATTGAAATGTATTGATGCATGATTTCGAATAAAAGTGATATTTTTTTCTTCTCATGAATCTGCATCAACACTTTATATGTATTGTTCTTGTTATAGGGAAACAAGATTATTTGTTTCCTCAAGATTAATCATGTTTCACATGGGCAAAGCTTAAGTAAACATGATTAATCACGGGGAAACAAAGAGTCATGTTTCCTTAAAGCAAGGGCATCCCATATTTTCTTTCTACCGAAATAGAACAATAACACAATGGTGAAGAGTATCAGGCTTCCGTGCCACTGTTGACGTTTGCTTCAGTCAATCGAACTTAAGTACAATGCTTCTTGCTAAATTTTCTAGAAAAGTTCGGCATAAGAGAAATATGATGCAGGGAAATTCAAGAACTGGAGGGGAGCATGATGTTTTATTTCCTTGTCATGTGACCAATATAATCCAATCAGACACCATGTGATATAGATGAGGTATAATATTATATCCTTTATTTACCTGTGATAAGGCCGGTGTGCCTTCAAGGTGATAAAAAAAATGGATTTGACGCTATTTGAATGAAGAGATTGTTTCCAGAAACAACCCCCTCACCTGCTCTGGGGTTAATCCAATGTTTTCTGAACAACAAACCAAACAGGGGCTAAGAAACAAACACTACATTACGGTACGGTATATTGGTAACCTAGGCCTGGAATTTGTTACAACTTGATCAACAACAAAAACGGGGGCAACATATGTTTTATTGGTTGTCTGCGCCATTTTCAATGTTGGCAATGTTATTTCAAACATGATATACTCATAAAATGCTACACAAATAATCGTAGCGCAAGAAGAATAGCGAGACCGGTGATAGATTGGGCCCTGCTCCACAAACAGGTTGGCTAATACAAATGGTGGTCGGTGTGGTCTTGATGCATTGAATGAGAAGTTATAAGTTTGTGTTAGGGGACCATATTGGATGATTCACAAGCGATCAATAAAAGTGATTTGGTGGCAGAGCTAAATCAAGCACTTCCTAGACTGTAAAGTTTTCACATAATAAACACAAACAGATATTGGCTTGAAAAAAAAAAAAATCTGCAATAATTTTAGCAAGAATCTTGATGTGTACAAACAGTTATTTCCATATAGGTTTATACATATAATCATTTAATATATTCTTTCTTGGCTTTTTTGTGGTTATCTCAGAGAGAAATAAATTCTGTGAATAGTGATTATATCGGTGAGAAATAAGTTCCGGAATAGTGATCATCTCGGTGAGAAATAAGTTCTGTGAATAGTGATTCTACGTGAGAAATAAGTTCTGTGAATAGTGGTTCTATCTGTGAGAAATAAGTTCTATGAATAGTGATTCTATGTGAGAAATAAGTTCTGTGAATAGTGGTTCTTTCTGTGAGAAATAAGTTCTGTGAATAGTGATTCTATGTGAGAAATAAGTTCTGTGAATAGTGCTTCTCTCTGTGAGAAATAAGTCCTGTGAATAGTGATTCTATGTGAGAAATAAGTTCTGTGAATAGTGGTTCTTTCTGTGAGAAATAAGTTCTGTGAATAGTGATTCTCTCGATGAGAAAAAAGTTCTGTGAATAGTCAGTATCTTAATGAGAAAAAAGTTCTGTGAAAAGCAATTTTCTCAGTGAGAAATAAGTTCTGTAAATAAATATTGGTTTTCTATGTGAGAAATAAGTTCTGTAAATAGTGATTATCTCGGTGAGAAATAAGTTCTGTGAATAGTGATTATCTCGGTGAGAAATAAGTTCTGTAAATAGTGGTTTTCTGTTTGAGAAATAAGTTCTATGAATAGTGATTATCTCGGTGAGAAATAAGTTCTGTGAATAGCGATTATCTCGGTGAGAAATAAGTTCTATGAATTGTGATTATCTCGGTGAGAAATAAGTTCTGTGAATAGTGATTATCTCGGTGAGAAATAAATTCTGTGAATAGTGATTATCTCGGTGAGAAGTAAGTTCTGTGAATGTTTTTCTACAAAAAGACCTCATCCAGAGAAATCGCCCGAGTACTTTTTAATTTGCAGAATATTATTTACTACAGCCAGCGTAACAGACAATTGCAATTCATCCTTAATTTTCTCATTTCCAGTAATATATTGTATCGGCTATCAAATAAACTATGCACCACACACACTCACAAAAAGTTAAGAATCAGCAAAATAATGGTAAAATCAAGATTTATCTGCTGCTAAGCATCACAGAAGGAAGACTTCCTTATCCCGATGTGGTCTTCCTCTTACATGTACACATAGAATTCTGTGAAACAGAGATTCTGAAATTTCCTTGATCGAGACAAGATCATTTATTTTGCATTGAAGATGGGACTTGTGGGGTTTGTGTGTTAGACTTGAGATCTCACTTCTCTCAAGTGTTTAATTATTACCTCCTGCATGCAGCTTCTCCGACACAGTCTCCCCAACGATGGAAGTTTCAATTTACATACAAAACATTATTTTGTAGCTTTTAGGATCGTACATTTCTATCTGAAAAACCTAGCATCTGCTTTGAAGGAGGAAAACAATCCTAAGATACGTAACTTATGTATAAAGTCGTTGAAGTTAACTCGAGCTGATATTTTGCAGGGAGCTTACACTTTCTGAAGAAACATTTTTGTTCTTTCATACACTTAAACAGTGAAAATAAGCTGAGCTAGCTGTCATCCTCCAGGACAGCTCCATGTGTTTCAGATTGAAATTATATCATAAAGTAAATAGGAAACAAAATATTCCCATTTAAAATTTCAAAAGTAATAAATAATGGATTAGGTGAGGCTCTCAAAGAAAATGCTCAATATATTATTTTTAAAAAGTAACCGTAATTGGGTTTTTCCTATTCATTTTTTCATGATAACAAATAGATGGGATCTTATTTTGTACACAAAAAATTATTCCGACGATTGAATTATCATTTATGTTGTGCAAGCCTTAATGTCAAATTGGCATCTATCACTAACAAGGGGGGAAGGGGTATTCTTTTGATAGATTACACACCAGCAATACAATGACTTTGATTCAATATAGAAACAATCTTCTAAAGTGCAAATGTAATTTTTTTATCAATGTAAATGTAAATCAAATGAAGTAATTAAATAAATGTAAATAAAAGAAATCCACTGTATTTTGTTGATAACCACGATAGCATGGTTTTGATGAGCTGTACACATGAAGCCGTGATGTACTTCATAGAATATGTATGGAGCTGATTGTAACCAGACCATCATGGTCATAAACAGTTCAATTCGTTTTCTGCAAAAGTATCAAAGTTGTTATTTTCCAAAAACAATTTAGGAAAGTTAAAAAAAAATTAAAAAATCACTGTTTTGATATTGTTTTTAAGTAATAAATTTAAAAATTTCTATTTCTATAAATGTTTATAGTTGAGGAAATGAAACAAATATAATCTCAATATTTATGAGGTCATAACTACATTAGGTTTCTGAATATTTTCCATTAATTACATGATAACTGTGATTTGATATAGACACACCTACAATTAAAATATTATAATTTGAAAAATCTCAATTTCCGCAATGGGTATATGTTAAATAACCGGATTGTTTCTGAATGGCATTCCTGTTGATATTAATAATCTGGAATGTTCTCAAACCAAAGTGTCCAAAATATAGAGGTTCAACTATCAAATCTGGTGATTCATCACGGATGTCCAGTCTGTGTTTTGAATTAGTAACTACTCTTATTGGCCTACAGCGGTCAACACAACAAATCTGTTTCATCAACATCACTGGTCAATTATTCAATAGTAAAGACAAGGAAAGCCCATATTATACAGTCTGATGTTAGGTGTACATCTGTGATCAATAATGTATCTTGTTTTTTTGGATGAGAGAGATGCTGCTGATAACCAGGGAGAGCCAGACATATATGATGTATATAGTGGGAAGGGTAGTGAAATATACGGTGGGAATGGGGGTAAGGGAGAGGCTGACGATGGGTGGGAACTGTAGTGGAACTGGCCTTGGACCAAGATAGGGGAAGGACTGAGGGTAGGGATTCGGATAGGGTCCGGAATGACTGGGGGTTGGGATTCGGATAATGGAATGACTGAGGGTGGGGATTAGGATAGGGGAAGGACTAAGGGTGGGGGTTTGATGGCGTTGAGGTCAAACTGAAGGTCAGGATGTCAAGCAGATTTTAACCTGGGATGTGGGTTGGGATAGGGGAAGGGCTATCGGAGGGGGTATGGTAGACTGAGGTAGGACTGAGAGTGGGGATTGGGATAGGGGAAGGACTGAGGGATGGAACTGTGATAGAGCTGAGGGTGGGGATTGGGATTGGGAAGGGCTGAGTGAGGACTGAGGATGGGGAGTCTGATAGGGGAAGGACTGAGGGTGGGGAGTCTGATAGGGAAAGGGCTGAGGGAGGACTGAGGTTGGGGAGTCTGGTAGGGAAAGGGCTGAAGGAGGACTGAAGGGTGGGGAGTCTGATAGGGGAAGAGCTGAGGGAGGACTGAGGGTGGGGGGTCTGATAGGGAAAGGGCTGGGGGAGGACTGAGGGTGGGAGGTCTGATAGGGGAAGGGCTGAGGGGGGGGAGTCTGATAGGGGTAGGGCTGAGGGAAGACTGAGGGCTGGGGAGTCTGATAGGGGAAGAGCTGAGGGAGGACTGAGGGGTAGGGAGTCTGATAGGGGAAGGGCTGAGTGAGGACTGAGGATGGGGCGTCTGATAGGGGAAGGACTGAGGGTGGTGAGTCTGATAGGGAAAGGGGAGAGGGAGGACTGAGGGTTGGGAGTCTGATAGGGGAAGAGCTGAGGGAGGACTGAGGGTGGGGAGTCTGATAGGGAAAGGGCTGAAGGAGGACTGAGGGGTGGGGAGTCTGATAGGGGAAGGGCTGAGGGAAGACTGAGGGATGGGGAGTCTGATAGGGGAAGGACTGAGGGAGGACTGAGGGTGGGGATGCGGATAGGGGAAGGACTGATGGATGTAATTGTGGTAAGGTGAGGAAGGACTGAGGTGATGTGTCGGATAGGCGAATCACTGGGGAAGATGTTGTGATAGCGCTGACATAGGACTAATCAAGTGTGGGTAGTAGTTAGTGGTAGAGTTGACATTGGGTTGGAAAGGGACCTCAAGTGTAGAACTACAGGAATTACAGCTTTGGACTACAAATTTGGAACTGGACCTAGGTTAATAAAAGAGAAATGATTGGGATAGGACCTTACTGGGATTGATGGTGGGAGTTGGAGGCAAGACTGACATGGGATTGGCATTAGGCCTAAGGTAGAGTACTTAGAGTTGGGTATAAGGGTTAGTCTAAGGTAGATTACTGAGAGTTGGGTATAAGGGTTAGTCTAAGGTAGATTACTGAGAGTTGGGTATAAGTGTTAGTCTAAGGTAGATTACTGAGAGTTTGGTATAAGGGTTAGTCAAAGGTAAATTACTGAGAGTTGGGTATAAGGGATAGTCTAAGGTAGATTACTGAGAGTTTGGTATAAGGGTTAGTCTAAGGTAAATTACTGAGAGTTTGGTATAAGGGTTAGTCTAAGGTAAATTACTGAGAGTTGGGTATAAGGGATAGTCTAAGGTAGATTACTGAGAGTTGGGTATAAGGGTTAGTCTAAGGTAAATTACTGAGAGTTGGGTATAAGGATTAGTCTAAGGTAAATTACTGAGAGTTGGGTATAAGTGTTAGTCTAAGGTAGATTACTGAGAGTTGGGTATAAGGGTTAGTCTAAGGTAGATAGTCTAAGGTAGATTACTGAGAGTTTGGTATAAGGGTTAGTCTAAGGTAGATTACCGAGAGTTTGGTAGAAGTGTTAGTCTGAAGGCAGATTACTGAGAGTTGGGTAAGGGTTAGTCTAAGGCAGATTACTGAGAGTTGGGTAAAAGGGTAAATCTAAGGCAGATTTCTGAGAGTTGGGTAAAAGGGTAAGTCTAAGGCAGATTACTGAGAGTTGGGTAAAAGGGTAAATCTAAGGCAGATTACTGAGAGCTGGGTATAAGGGATAGTCTAAGGTAGATTACTGAGAGTTGGGTATAAGGGATAGACTAAGGTAGATTACTGAGAGTTGGGTATAAGGGATAGACTAAGGTAGATTACTGAGAGTTGGGTATAAGGATTAGCCTAAGGTAAATTACTGAGAGTTGGGTATAAGTGTTAGTCTAAGGTAGATTTCTGAGAGTTGGGTATAAGGGTTAGTCTAAGGTAGATAGTCTAAGGTAGATTACTGAGAGTTGGGTATAAGGGATAGTCTAAGGCAGATTACTGAGAGTTGGGTATAAGTGTAAATCTAAGGTAGATTACTGAGAGTTGGGTATAAGGGATAGTCTAAGGTAGATTACTGAGAGTTGGGTATAAGTGTTAGTCTAAGGCAGATTACTGAGAGTTGGGTATAAGGGTAAGTCTAAGGCAGATTACTGAGAGTTGGGTATAAGGGTTAGTCTAAGGCAGATTACTGAGAGTTGGGTATAAGGGTAAATCTACGGCAGATTACTGAGAGTTGGGTATAAAGGTAGGTCTAAGGCAGAGGTTTGATTGAAGGTAGGGTAGGGCTAAGGATAGGATGAGGTTGCCCACTTAACCCTTCGAGACTAAGGTAGGTGTGGGATTATAATTGGAATGAAAGTAGCACAAGATTGAGGGTTAAAATGGTAACTGTGTGGGTTAAAATGGTAACAGATGTTAGGGGAAGGGTCTAAGTTTTGGGGCTGGGGTTGGACTCAGGTAGAGATGGGCAGGGAACTGAGGGTGATGCTGGGTATATACATACCTGGGTCTCTGGCGTCCACACTGTTGAGTATGGTCTGTAGGAATGTTTGTGTGTAGTTCTGTATGGGGACGAGGTTTTTCTGTAGAATCTGTAGGAAGGCCGACGAAGCTGCCAGCTGCATCTCCGTCTGGGCCACGTAAAGCACCTCCTGTCAAATAGACACACAGGCATGTTGATAGTGTCATCTCAAATCATCCTCATTCCTGTCATCCCAACTCAACAACCCAATACAAAACTTGTACATACTTATCTCAATACAATAACTGTATGTACTCACCTCATATCAACAGCAACAAATATACATTCATCCCAATCATCCCAACATAATTATCCTATTTTCTACATATTAAAAGAATTGTTTTGAAATTCATTGCAATGAACGGCTTAAGTATGTATATTTTTGTATTTATTCACCTTTTGAAGTTAGTATTTTTCAACACTTCTCCTTTGTGTGACTATAACATGTTGTTCGGAGAGTAAAATTTTACCAGACGTGTCAACTTCTACAGATAAAGGGATTTTATTTTTGTCAAGTTTCAACACCCCATCCCCATATTAACCATATATATACAGGTTAACGCCCATCACTGAATGGGGAGGGAGACGTAGGTCAAACGGCTATTATCATGTCTCACCTAACAGATCTTTATTCCAAATACTACATCATTTTCAAAAACTGCCACACAAAATTGTCTGATAAAACAAGGTATATATATCCTTTCTGTACAGTCTTGACCCGCCCAGCCTTGACCCACCGAGCCGTGACCCGCCCGATCCATCATCATCCAGTCCCTTGTATTCTTAAGAAATAAAACCTATAATCTAAAACTCTTAATGTCTTTTCTAGTACAAGATGGCATTGTGTTGGTATAATGATATTTTACGTACCGTTTATCACTTTGTTTTCGCATATACTTTATTTCACAAACCAAATGTGTTAGTTTGGATTTATGTTTGTGATGATGAAATTCCAATACTAACTGATAGTAATAATCTATTATCTATCCTTGCAAATTAACACGAAAATTATCTTTTCACAAAAATGTATTAATTTATTATACATCTATGCATTTAGTAGATGACATACTCTATATCAGATTATCTGCAGTGATACAAATTTCACAAACATTTTTAAAATAAGATTATTCAATAATGTGATCTAAAGTTCAATTTAGTTGTTTTTAGTTTCATCATTTCGCAGATTACTTAAGTGAAAAATAGATATTCACAAAAAAATACCTGATATACATAATACAGTAAAAAATTGTTATACTGCCACCATTTCCCCCCCAAGATAAATGTTGGCATTATAATGGAGTTTGGCGATAAATTCAGGGAAAAGTGGGAAGGAATTCTTAAGAAAACAAGAAAAAGGTTAGTTTCAAGGACATTGAAAAATGAAACAAGATGCATTATATCGAGGTTTTACTGTATATAAACTAGGGGCATTATATCAAGGTTTTACTGTATATATACGAGGGGCATTATATCAAGGTGTTACTGTATATATACGAGGGGCATTATATCAAGGTGTTACTGTATATATACGAGGGGCATTATATCAAGGTTTTACTGTATATATATGAGGGGCATTATATCAATGTTTTATTGTATATATACGAGGGGCAGTATATCAAGGTGTTACTGTATATATACGAGGGGCATTATATCAAGGTGTTACTGTATATATACAAGGGGCATTATATCAAGGTTTTACAGTATATATACGAGGGGCATTATATCAAGGTTTGACTGTATATATATGAGGGGCAGTATATCAAGGTGTTACGGTATATATACGAGGGGCATTATATGAAGGTGTTACTGTATATATTCGAGGGACTTTATATCAAGGTGTTACTTTATATATACGAGCGGCATTATATCAAGGTTTTACTGTAGATATACGGGGGGCATTATATCAAGGTGTTACTGTATATATACGAGGGGCATTTTATCAAGGTTTTACTGTATATGAAAGGTATGAATTTCTCCGACATTTTTTGCTGCAATTAAATATGGGGACAAAGTCAAGAAATAGAACACTCCAGTTCATACCACACAACTCAAACTTCCACAGTTCACGATAATATCTCTACATGACAAATAGTTCAAAATTCATTTACCAAACAGTAAAGGATACAGCATTTTATTTTAAACAATATCTACTTACTGCCGGAAGGTGTCTTTCAATAAATGGGTTGACAGTATATCATAAAAGCTATTTTAATCATAAAACAAGTTTCATCAATGATTGAACACAATTATTTTAGATAAGGAAAATTTTAATGACATTTCACAATCGGGTTCTAGTGGGAGACAGTTTTGAGATGCTTATCTCGTATCCATGACAACAGATTCCCATGTTTCATCTCAACATATGGAGACTATAATGGCAGACACTATCAATTAACTCATTCACCCCTGAAGACACATTTGAACTCTTCCACTCAAAGGTTGGAATAGTTCATTATGAAATTTCAGGGGTGAAGGAGTTAAGGCTGGGCAAGGCAAATGTTTTACAATTGTGCAAATATTTAATACTTTGTTGTTCGTGACAGCATTTGTGTGTTTTTTTTCCTTTTTTTTTTTTGCACTTCTCGCGGCTATTGTATGCATCAGTGTTTTCCAAGAAGATAAACATTTTCAGTGGTAATGGTTGACACAGGGGTCTATGGCTTTCCTACTGGGAAGATATTGCGGTATTTTTATAGAAATTAACAATCAGAACTTTTGTCAATGCATTTTACATCAAACACAACAATTATTTGTTCATGATAGAAAAATTGCAATCGTGACAAATTTTTGAGTTAAAAAAATCCATCTTTCAAGTTAGGTCAATATGTGGTGATTCTTAAATCCAGTTCTACAGATATAAAAGCTAAAATTTAAAATAATTTAAAAAAAAAATGCTGGTGGGGAATCTTTTGTAAAAGCAAACTTACAGTTCTTTCCTATTTAATGTGCTGTTGTTTTACAACCATAAAACATAATCGATCAAGAACACTCTATTTCGTTGAATAAGTTAAAAAAAAAAATCAACCTTCTTATGCTGTACATAGCAAACACATTATCATCTTATCTAGTGTTTTTGAAATGACAAGGACCCTTCTCCGTCAAACAACAATGGGAAACCATCCACATCAGATAAGCGTTTCCTAATAAATAGACAAGCACTTCAACATGTCTGAGTAAATAAGGACCGACAATAAGACAAAAATCGATGTCAAGAAATTTTATAACACGAGATAAGCCGGAGATGCAATTTCCCCCAGAAGATAAATGAAGTATTTACCCTGGGGATATGTTATATAGGTAAGAGCTGATTGAATGTGAGCGCTCACCACTATCTACTTCTAGACATCCTGGCTGTATTTTGACTTAATGTCTTCAGAATACAATTATGTTAAAGAGCCCCAGAAGTCCATTACACTTTTAGTTAATGCTAATTGGTTGTTGTTTTGGTAAGGTTCAATTTTCTTTCGTAAAATATGCCATAATGGTGACCTTTCAAACCTAAAAAGCGACAGTTTAACCGTCAATGTTAGTCCCACAGAATTACTGACGTTATAAATGGGTTTGACAGTAAAACAAGTGTTAACAGGTTGAACAATAAATATTGATAAAGATATGTGTCAAAATTAATTTTGGCATTGACTGGTTTAACAATGTAAGGACGGAGGATTACATTAAATCAAATGATGTTTAATGAATTGTAAGGGAGATAACTCTAACATAAATCACAGGTATAATGTGTAAGATAGCTTTAATATAACCTAACTCTTAACACAACTCACAGGTATGACGTGTTAAGTAGCATATAACCTTAACTCTAAATAACCTTAACTCTAACACAAATCACAAGTATAATGTGTAAGGTAGCATATAACCTTAACTCTAACACAAATCACAGGTATATTGTGTAAGGTAGCATATAACCTTAACTCTAACACCAAACACAGGTATATTGTGTAAGGTAGCATATAACCTTAACTCTAACACCAAACACAGGTATAATGTGGAAGGTAGAATATAACCTTTAAACTCTAACACCAAACACAGGTATATTGTGGAAGGTAGCATATAACCTTAACTCTAACACCAAACACAGGTATAATGTGAAAGGTAGAATATAACCTTAACTCTAACACCAAACACAAGTATGATGTGTAAGGTAGCATAAACCTTTAACTATAACACAAATCATAAGTATAATGTGTAAGGTAGCATATAACCTTAACTCTAACACCAAACACAAGTATAATGTGGAAGGTAGCATATAACCTTTTTAACATCAAACACAGGTATAATATGTAAGGTAGCATAATTTATAACCTTAACTTTTTTACTATTCATGACCTCTTTTGTGGCTATTAAACAAAGTTTCCCAGTAAAAGTTCAGACTTGGTTCCAAAACAATCAAACCGTAAAAACATTATTTTAAGAATTTATTGATTTTGTCAGCAATTCAAAACTCCTTCAGTCTTGAAATAAGACTGTTGAAATTTGATGTTTTGCAGCACATAACTTACAATCAACTAGATACTACTCAGAAGCCTCGTTTAGCTCCTGTTAAACAGTTATGTTTACTGCAGTGTACGTTTAGAAAGGAGAGTGCAAAACAACACTGCCCTTCAATAGCACTGCCCTCAAGTGTTTCCGTGTGCACTCAGTTTGCATAAAGAAAAATCCTGCAATGCACAAGAAAACTGAAGTTTATTGAATTAGAATCAAGTCTGGAAGGTTTCAACAATAAAAATCTCTCCATCTGGAACAGTTCTGCTTCGGAGATGAAAGATTTTAATTAAATCTGAATCTCTCTAAGCAGATTTTCACAAGCACAGAGACTTAACAGCTTCAGACCCATTGCCAGTTGTACAATTACTGGCATAGTTTATTTATCATTCAGCTTAACTATGAAGAAAAAAAATGGCCTATTTTATAAGCTAAGTTATAGTATGTAAATACAGCTACTAATGCCACTTAACCTAGTCTAACAACAATTATTTTACAGGCAGGCATTTACATATGAAAAAAAAGACCATGCAGCATTTGGGGATAATGGAAAATCTGTTTAACCGGGATGAAAAGAACTCAAAATACGAATAGATCGACAGACAAACATTACTGTGGCATTATAAACATTTCTGGTGTAAAATGAATATTTCATGAACACACCTCCCATAACTGTCAGAAGGCATTACAATCCATGGTGTATAATTCATTGCATTTTATTGTCATTTATAACTATACCAACAATAAAATGTAGGATTTTCAAATAATGAGACTGTATAACATCAATGATCTGTACCATGAAATAGCCAGTGTAATTTTCCCAGTAAACAGAAGTTTCAATAGACTGAAAACTAACATTGAAGGCTCGCAGTAACATTTCGTAGTCCTTGCGTATGTAATTTTCTGGCTAGTCATTGATGACAAACATGATCCACTGTAGACCCAGTACCAATATAAACCACGATAGCTGTGTTGTATACATATGCACAGGGGAAAAGGGACATTATTTAAACGAAGACTTGTGAAATGTAATAGGTGTATTAGAATTAATCAAGACACGTAAATAGTCTACATCAGATGTTGAAGACATGCACTGGTCCATGTTAACAGATTGCTGCGGTTTTGAGGTGTAATGAGGAAATGGGTGGGTGTATGATTGGGTATACATATCATTACAGGGCGTGTGGGGATACATCATGTGACACAGGAGGTCGTAGGTCAGCGGTTAGACACTGCAGGTCAATGTGGGCATGGTTTAAAAAGTTCATAGGTCAAGAATGATTCACAGGTCAAAGGTTAAATACAAAAGGTCAAAGTGCATATGATATTTCACAATATTGTAGACCACTTGTACTAGTAAGATAAATAGCCATAAGATCAATTCCTAAGGGATAATGTTATAATGTTGTAATAGTCAAAGTAAGTAGGAATAATTGTCAATTACAAATGTATGTACAAGAAGGATCAATAATATCCAAGTTTCTGCCCTCTGGTCATTTGAAACTTTGGTCCAAGGTTGAATTAACTTGTATCTTGTGTTAAAATTGGCGCAAGTATATATACCCGGTAGCGATAATATTTTTCACTCCCATGTAAAATTTGCTGCAAACAAAGGCAAACATTTCCCCACTGTATAATACCACCTAGGTTGTTATGTGTAAATGTCAAATGTTGTAGTATAAATATTAAGTATGACAGGCCAGCAAGGAATTTAATGTTATGATAATAAACTGATGAATATCTGTAAACACCATTAAGGTCACAAGTCTGCCAGCTATACTACCCACAGTATTTACATTAGCACCACCTGCTGCTGTGGTCACTCTGCAGCTGGTCAGTCTGTCCCTGAAGGATCAGATGGGTGATGATCAGGGCAAGTAAGGTAATGATATAAAGATGGGATAATAACAAGAATGGTGATCAGGTGCCCGACTCGTCCAGAAGTGTCGTTCTGTCATATGATAACACACTGGTAGTAGTGGGGGTGGGGGTACAGAACACACATTAGTTGTTGGTTTTTTCGATTGACTATCCCATTATTACCCTTAGTCTAATATTTCCCTCCCAGAAATCATACACCCCAATCATGTCTGTCCAACCGTACCACTGAGTTTGGTCAATGATAACTTTTCTCTAATTCTATGCTTAACTTTCCCAAATGAATGCAGACCACATGTCTGTAGCTACAGCCTGCCTGTAACTAATGGTTACATATTCTCTCCAGTGTTTCCCTCTTTTCTATATTAACAACCTGTCTATAACGACCCCTCATCTATGAAGGTTCTTGGTGCTTTAGGGCAGCCTTTCGATAGGCAGATTTAATATTAAATACTATACTGTGCTCCAGAGAGACAAATGAAGTTAGACATTGGTCGACCAGTGATTTTTCTACCTCTTTCTAACAGGGGCCTATGCTTTGTGACTTTGGGGAAATATCGCATACAAAAAGGTGATTTTTGCAATGATTTTGGGAAAACACAGCAGAAAATATCCAGGAGACCAGGGGAAGGGCCTTGAAATGAATGCATAATCAAAATCTGAAATACAAACCCTGTCAATATCCACAGACAGGACCAGAGGCTGTGGTAGATAGAACCCAAGTTGATGGTGATCACCCCCTCTCAGTATCTCTACCTCATCAATACCAATATACATCCAATCTCCAGTCACACACAAGGCTGGTCAGGACGTCAGGGGAACAGAGACAAATATCTCCAGACTTCTCCCAAACCCCATATCAGGAACATTAAACCTATCACATGCATGCTTTATAGACTAGCTGTATGTATGGTAGTGTGTATTTGTAAATCATTGTAATGTTTGCTCCAATGTAACTTGTAATGATTAAATAATATATTTGGAAACAAACAGTATGCCTTAATATGGGAGGACACTAAGATTTCTCACGAAGCCCTACATTAAGTCAGGCAGGTGACCCCATACACTTTTCATGTCCGATCAGAGTCGAACCAAACCCAGGCTGTCTTGGTGATGAACTAACCACTACAACACCCCACCACCATACTAAGATACAGACATTTTGTTCATACAATATATTTATGGATGTTATTATAAGTACAGTATTCACACAGTTCAAGATTTACATTTAGCAGTAAAATACAAGTTCATAACTGTTCCGCTACACAGTAGATACTAAGTACTTTTACTTCTGTAAGGAAACTACTGATCTTGGTAAGAAACGACTGTGGTTTGAAACACTAGATCTATAAAAGTGCCTTTTTTATATCGGCTAGAGAGAGGTAAAAAAAACGAAGAAGACCAAACTATATTGTACAGATGGAAAGTTATAGAACCCATGATTGGAGGTTTTATGGCCATAAAAAGAAAAGCAACCATTAAATGTCATCAAGTTACATCTGACAGACACTGAACAAATATAGGTATAACGATCGGGAGTCGGCCTTTTTTATGATAAAGACCAGGAGAGGTATGGCACCTGTCTCTGAAACCAAATAAAAGTGACAAGGATGATCTACTATCTCATCAAACTCGACAACTTTGACTTTTTAATTCGAAGCAAAAAATGTTTTAATAGTGGCCTGTCCCAATCTAATATTTTCATGCGCCAAGGTTACCAAGTTCATTGGCTTGGAAATTGTTTATTGAACAAGAAACAAAACCACGAGGGACAGCGTGGAAATAAATTAGCACTATTAAAACACTGAAGGATTCAATGAGAGAATTATAACACAACAGAAATAACCCAGTAAACAACAGAGACAAATAAAATAAAAAAGTTTTTTTTTATTGTTTTACGAAGAAATAATTAGAAGATAACAAATTTGTAAATTTCAATAAATGAAATGCAAATATCTTTTCATTATTGACTAATTAAGGCTTAATTTCAATGTTAGAGAGAAATGGTGACCTTGACCTTTCACCTTCTGACCTCATACTGATGGCAAGCATCAGCTATACTGTGAACAGGAAGATATGTCTGATATACATAACTCTAAAATAAAAGCCCCTCAAACAAACTGATTTAAAAAATAATGTTTCAACAAATAGACAAAGCAATAAACTCAAATTATTCAAAATCTTCCTAATCTTTAACATGAATGAAAGAAAAGTTAAATAAAAGGGTAAAAAATGAAAACCATGAACTTTCGTGGAAAGCCAACTTCCCTGTTTTTAACGGATATGAAGGTAGAATTTATGACTTTGTGACATACACTTTTCATTGTAACCACAAGTCTTCCTGTCACAGGAAATAAAAGTCAAATTCTGATTAACCACTCATCCCAACAACACAACAGTTAAAAAAAATCTAAGTGTTTGAAATATTTTAATGTCAGATGGAAGCCTCAAAAAATTTAAACTATAAAATCGATGATTGCCAATTCATGAGATAAGTGATTATATAGAACAGAACAATACCTAGAGGTCACGACCTCTGGACTAAGATGAGACAGAAGGAGGTTTACCAGTGATTAGCCGTGGAATTAAGAACAGGAAGTTTAATACTTTTAGTTAACATTCTGACACTGAAGGTTGGCAAGGTTACCGAAAGATCATGTGAAAGAGAATCCTTTCAGAATTTTTAATCCACCACTCCCAAATATTTATAAAACTGTGGCCAGGAATTTCTCCTATAAGGCCATGTGGCCAAATCAGATAAAATGCAATGCTTGTTAAACTTTTGGTTCTAACAAACCCCATCGTCCAGATGGACCCTCATCAATAACAAAAGACAGAAGGCAGCAAATTGAAACCCAAACAGCCAACAGTAGCCGGATTTGGGTCAAGCCACCATCTACTAGAAATAATTTGATAAAGCTGCGAGTAGTAATGTATCTATTTTCATTCAAGACATACTCTGTTTGGTCTTCTGAATCAAATTTTGTCTACAAAGATTTAGGAAGATTCCTTCCCTTGTTTGTTCTTTGGTTCTTGGGTAAATGATGCTGCCCTGACAAAGGTTAGACCATAAAACACTGATGGCATCCCATCACTTAGTGTGCACCTCCCTACAAATGAGCCTTCTCCCTCCCTAAAACACATGCTTTTCATGTTGGGAGCCTATAAAGGACACCCTTCCAAAGTGAGAGGTCTTGGTGTGCCAGTGTTTCCCTTCAATGGTTATGTACACTCCTGAACTACAAGTCACCTTACATGTTTGAACATCAGATACAAACCAGTTGCTTGTGTGGGTTTTTTTGTTATATTTCTTCAATGAAAAGAAATTCTTTGTTTTTCATGTAGCTCTCATCTGCTGAATAACAAGACTGTCTTCACCAGACCTAGTATCAGAATAGACTGGTACAGACATCATAGAAATGGGTTTCACACTGAGAGCCGAGCTGATTGGTGTGACTTTGATCTCCCTGTATGGTGCAAGCTTAGATCTAAATGATGGCAGGAAAGACCTCCTCAACATCAGATACCAGTTGTCCCTCTATACCAATCAACACACCATAACTTGTGAAGACGGTAATAATTTGGATAACTAACTACACAATACATTTGATTAAGGTATTCCTCTCAAGCTGGTAACTTAAACAACTGATTGGCTGAGGAATTAGTAACTGGTTTGTACTCAAAGGTTGATTAATTAACAGAGATATACTCGTTCCATTTATTGTACTTGGGTTTCCTGTTTGTATGAAACCTTTCATCAAAATGTACCACAGAATGTGAGGAAACAATATCTGTATGTCCTTCTTTATACCCTAGGCCTAAAAATAACATTGTGATGAAAGCATGTCCCTATATCCTACTATCGTAATATCATAGTGGGGAAAGCTTGTTCCTGTAATATACTGTATATACTATTAATATTGTTGTGGTAGGAACATGTTTTTAAAGCTGTTGACATCTATTTTGCTTGAAGTATTTTTTTCTGAGCAGTCCCTTTTAAGACCTACATAATAACATACATGATAAAGTAACCCTTTCAAAATAATTACTCTTTAACGACATTTTTGAGCACATATCATCACTTCGTTTTACCCTACGACAGTTACCATTCTTAGTTGGCTCTTTTATTAACTGACCGCAAAATTGAAAATTAAATTTGTAACGAGATTTAATAACCTGCATGACGACACTTAGGTTTGTGTACTTGATGATCATAACACATTTTGACCCTCCAGCAAATGTTAACAGAAAACCATGGGCCATCTTTAAAAAACATATTAAAGACCGATGTCATTAAGATTGAAAAAAGGCCCAACCTGTCATACTGAAAGTATTCAAGTGGTACGTCCATATTTAAATAAACCTGTGTCATCTTCAAATTCTGTAAAAATATTCTAATGGAAGAGGAAACAAGTGAATGCTTGAAATTTATAGTTATCTGTATTTGTGCATATTCTGGTCTAAATGATGTATGTACATGTCTTCATCAGAATCCAACCACTCCTTGCCTTAAGAGTCTGAAAGAGGCATAATGCCTTATACTGTACACTATAGATCATAATGCCTTATACTGTACACTATAGATCATAATGCCTTATACTGTACACTATAGATCATAATGCCTTATACTGTACACTATAGATCATTATGTTGATGACTTTGACCTTATCACACAAGTTTATAAAACTTACCTAAAGTAAACTTTAAATTCCCATAAAATCCATTTTACTATGTTCATACTTCCTGGATGATAACCAATAAATAAATTGTCCGGTAAGTCATGAATAAACTGTCCGGTAATGTCCGGTAGGTCATGAATAAACTGTCCGGTAATGTCCGGTAGGTCATGAATTGTAATTTTTGACACCTGTAACTTACATAAAAGTCTCTCTGAAGACTGTCTAGCAACATCCCATAATATCAGAATTTCTCTGATGATACTACTTCGTTAGAATCACTTTTTCAAAATTATCTTAACAATGTGTTACTCCTGTTCATAACTACAGACATATTCATTCCTCATTCAGATGATTTTTTGACATTTTGAAAATTTCGGAAACTTACCCGCACTTTGGGTACGACCCTTCGCATACACTCATCATGACTCTCTGTGTCCCGTAGTAGGTCGGGAAGGTTGTGGATTACACTAATTCTTTGTACTTCCTGGCCAGAGCTGTAAAGATAAAGAGAAAACAACATTAGAATGACCTATATATATTCTGTTTCATCTTCCTCTGCTAACTTCAATTTAAGACAGTAAAATTTTGAACTTAGGAAAGTTTCTGGTAAACCAACTGTTATATACATTTACTGCCCTTGTATAGGGAAACTCAAGTCCGAGTGAAACATGGTTAAACCAGGGAAAACAAACGTAGTGATTCCCTACCACAAGGGCCATTAATATTTTATTATTCCAAAATAAAACAATAACACAATATCCTGAAGATTACGAGGATGATACGCCATTGTTGTCGGCTGCTTCAGTCGCTCGTAACTTGGTTGCGGTGGCTCTTCCCCATTGTCCAAGTGACAGGGGAAACTCGAGTGTGTGAGGGTGACACAATGTTTTATTTCCCCGTCATGTATTAATACAATGCAATCAAACACATTGTTATACAGGTAACGTATACTATCCATTACATCCAAGTCAAAAATATTTTCGTCATCGCTGTAAAATATAAGCAATTTAGCCTAGTAATATATCCAAAGAGATGGTTTACAAAATCACATACTGACATAACAAGAATGGTTTACATTTTTTTCTAATACAGTTCAGAAGCTGACAACTGGAGGGAAGTATAATTGTACCAGTGATGAAATACAAACATTTTCCGCAGTAATTTGTGACGACAACTTAATTTGCGATAAAAAGACAATTTGCAACTTTAAACAATTTGTGACAAAACAACTATTTCTGGCATATAAAATTTCTGACAATGGCAATTACTTATATAAAAGACAATTTCTGACAAAAACACTTTGTGATGAAAACAAATTGAAACAAAACCTGATTTTACATTAACATCTTTCCACTATGCTTTTTATAATCATTTAGGTATACCAGCAGATTGATGTTTGCAGAATAGGGCCCAGCCAGCTTAAACTGATACTGCATATACATTTTCTCATTAAAAACAACTGTTTGGTATACAATAACAAAAAAAATCTTTGTGAAATGTAAGCAATATGTCTTTAAATAGCATACAATGTACAAGTACAATGAATCTAGTTGTGTGCCAGGTTTATGTAGGAGACACAGGGTCAAAAAGTGGGGCTTCCTTCTAGGGTAATGTAAACATGACGCTGTACAGACTTTGGGCCGTCCGTTGGAATCCAAAAGAAAAATATTTCCACAAAGAATACAGTTTGCAAGTGCAGTGTACTCTAAGACTAAATCCTGATAGCTCTCTACTAGTGCAGTGTATTTAAAGACTTAATCCTGATAGCTCTCTACTAGTGCAGTGTACTCTAAGACTTATCCTGATAGCTCTCTACTAGTGCAGTGTACTCTAAGACTTAATCCTGATAGCTCTCTACTAAGGTCTGAGATCAATAGGTTTCAATGGACTTACGTCTCAACATTGTATTTGGCAGCAGTGGATGTAATAGACTATTATCATTTAACTTTGTCTGCGGTTTAGAAAGACACAAATCACTTTAGATTGAATATGTAAGCTTATTCATAGACCAGTTACCATAGTTATAATTGTGCCATACTTTCAAATTCCTCGGTTCTGTCTTCAATACCCCAATCTTAAGCAATTCATTTTTTTTTTACTTCAAATGTTCCATAATCATATTGATAGGAGTTTCACTCACTGAATGAAGATTGTTTCACCATCCATTTGATACAAATGGTAAGACTTATTTTGAAGAGCTTTCTGTGTATTGAGAAATGCATAATACTATCAAACTGATCCAATTTCTACCAGCTTACTAAGACTGCTTCAACCGCTGTAGATCTCATACAATATTTGCACTGGTTCAAACTCTCTAGAACTCGTAGCCAGTTTAGACTGGTTCAAATGCGAAAACTTGCGTTTACTGGAGCTGCTATGAATGCTATAAACCTCAATATAGCCTACTAGAGCTGGTTTAATAATCCTCACAGCCAATTGAACTACTTCAAATGCTGGAACCCATAGCCTAGGAGGACTACTCGTACATCCATTTCTATACCCAATTGGGACTTTTTGAAATCTGGAACCTTCAAATGCTGAAAATTCAGCCAATTTGGAACGGCTTTAAACAGTATGAACCTCACAGCCTGCTGGGACTGCTTTAAACTCTTAGACCTGTTAGTCTAATGGAACAGCTTCAAAAGCTATAGATGTAACCTAGCAGCTTACTGGGACTGCTTCAAACTCTAGACCTATTAGTCTAATGGAACAGCTTCAAACAGTATGAACCTCACAGCCTGCTGGGACTGCTTCAAACTCTAGACCTATTAGTCTAATGAAACAGCTTCAAAGAGTATGAACCTCACAGTCTGCTGGGACTGCTTCAAACTCTAGACCTATTAGTCTAATAGAACAGCTTCAAACAGTATGAACCTCACAGCCTGCTGGGACTGCTTCAAACTCTAGACCTATTAGCTTAGTGGAACAGCTTCAACAGCTAGAAATGTGACCTATCATTTTACTGGGACTGCTTTAAACTCTAGGCCTATTAGTCTAATGGAACAGCTTCAAAAACTATAAATGCAACCTAGCAGCTTACTGGGACTGCTTTAAACTCTAGGCCTATTAGTCTAATGGAACAGCTTCAAAAACTATAAATTTAACCTAGCAGCTTACTGGGACTGCTTCAAACTCTAGACCTTTTAGTCTCATGGAACAGCTTCAAACAGTAAGAACCTCACAGCCTGCTGGGACTACTTCAAACTCTATAGACCTGTAAGTCTAATGGAACAGCTTCAAACAGTATGAACCTCACAGCCTGATGGGACTGTTTCAAACTCTAGACCTATTAGCTTAAAGTAGAACAGCTTCAAACAGTATGAACCTCACAGCCTGCTGGGACCGCTTCAAATTCTAGACCTATTAGCTTAGTGGAACAGCTTCGAAAGCTAGAAATGTAACCTCAGAGCTTACTGGGACTGCTTCAAATTTTACAGACCTATTAGCTTAGTGGAACAGCTTCAAAATCTAGAAATGTAACCTCACAGCCTACTGCTGGGACTATTTCTATCACCCCCATCATGTCCAATGAAGCCATGAAATGTAATATAACCTGTTTGGTTTTGGAGTGTGTGAAGGGAGGAAGATGTGATGGATGAGTTTGTATATTAGCTTTGAAGGTTTCTTCCCCCCAAGTCCATCTTCACAGTCCAGCATCAACATCCAGCTGACCTGCATGACCTCAGCTTCCTCATCACAACTTCTCACCAGAAAAGAGATTTCTTGTAGCATGATCAACATGACATTGTTTGCCAGATCTATATTATAATGATCGTAGAATTTTTTAATGAACCTGCTGAAAAGTTAGAACTTTTTATCTTACATGATATTAACTGTTTTTAACTGATTTAGTAACAAGTGCCAATGCTTTATGAATCAATATATTCTGGAAAGACAACCAGACATTGACAGGCGATGTATAACCTGAAAATCTGCCCACACCAAGCTATGGGGTAGTGTCACAACAATTAGTTGCCCCAAGAGTATAGTAGCCTTCAGTGTGACTCTTCTCTCTTCACCAGAACCAGTATATCTTTACCATTGACAACTCCAATAAATTATAACATTTTACTAAAATATCATTTCATAATTAACATTAAATATGTTCATGTTTGGATTTAAAATGACAGTTATTGCATTAAAATACCAGTTATAAGGTTTTTATATCAAAATTGAGAAAAAAAATATCGGCAAAGTTTGAGATATGAACCTGACTAAGCTGGAATGTATCGATGGTTAACCCAGTCAATCTCAAACTGATTATCAAAACCTTACGGACTAACCTTACAATTATCATACAAGTTTGTCACCCAAATAAATTAGCTCTTGATTACAGTTCTTATTGGACAGAAAAAAAATGTGATTTGACTAATTTAATCAGGACTAATTTACCAGACCTCGTGGTAATTGTCTTCCTCTGATGTTTAATTGACATCACACATTCGCATTTATAGATTTTTTTCCCCCAAGCTTTTCCTCTTGACTTATTTCCGTTCAATTCCTCATGGATAATGATCTTTGAATTCTAAAACATGTGAACGGGGATTTTACAAATTGATTTTGAACATTTCCGAATTTAAATACTAAGTCTTCAACTCAAGTACTGGTTGAATGCACATTTAATTCATAACTGCTCGCAGGCAGAACGTAAAAGCGAGCTGTATTAACAAGATACATAATTTTATTCAAATAAAACACACATTCAATGTTTTGTAAATCGTGACAGCTGATACACAATTTTATTGAGAATCATTTTAAACCACACATCATGTGTTTTGTATTTCCTGACATGATACCTAATTCTATAAAAATAAATTCTGAACTTACATATAAAATGTTTTAAAACGACAAAATATGCCCGGGAGCCACCATTCAGCTTAAGTGCTTTCTTTAGGCGGTTTCAAAGACCACGTTCCACCTATCTTAACTATTGTAGGCTGTATTGTAGGCCGTATTGATGCCCTCGCTCGTAACATTTAATTGCAGAACATGATATAAAATGCAAACAAAAAATCTAATTTACTGAAGTAGTTCAGGTGACTCTAATTTCCCTAATGATGTTATTTAAACTACGGACAGTTTAAACACTTGGAGAATCTGATCGGACGGTAGGGGACATGTTCAACAAAGGGCGAACAAATATAGTTATGGTAAATATGCTGAGAAAGGTCATTTGTTCCACCAAGGTAAATTGTTTTGGAAATAAATAAGTCACATAATAAGGTTTGTGAATAGGTGACTATGTCAGGATGGTTTTGGAGTGGCTGTTGACCTGACATCCACTGCTACCAGCAATAAAGTCCGGGTGTTTAAGGTGTTTGACATCATGTCGTACCTACAATAACATTTACTATCAAAGTCGATGACACAGCTCTGGATAGTGTCCAAATATTTATACAGATGAATGCCACTTTCTATATCAAACATTCTCTATTAGTAAGAGAACCCCATAAACTTCTGTTGGTCATTTTCTGTTGGTCATTAACTTCTGTTGGTCATTAACTTCTGCTGGTCATTCAAGTGGTCAGTCAGTATATATATGAAGTCTTGCTCAACACATTGTATATATCTGCAATGAATTTTCCCCATAGAGACATAAAACTTTATTAATTGGAGGGAAAGTCTGATAAGTCAGAATGAAATTAATATCAAAAATAATGCAGTTATTTTGTGACAATACTGCTCAAGTTCAACAGGGGAAAGGCTGAATTAATAATACATAACCTGTAAGAAATGGTAATGTCATGAATGCACTGGTGAAATGTTCTGTGTTGAAAGAGGCAGTGAGGATTATGAGAGATATCTTCAAATTCATAAACAATATGGAAAACTGAGATATATTTGATTCAGAAGCAATTAGTTAAAACTGGTCCATTTTGGGTATAATTTGACTTTAAAAAGTGTGGAAAAGCAATTACAGGAATTAAAAGCACCATTACAGTCCTCTAACAGGTAGTAAGGAAATTAAATAACCTTCATCAAAAACCAAATCCCGCTCAATTAAATTCCTGTCAGGCAAATCATTTTGCCTCATCATCTACCACTGAAACCTTGTCTCAGCAGCTGACTATACCTACTTCCCCGTGAGGCCCCACCACGCGGCTCCACCACTGTGCCCTTTCATTCCTTGGAGCAGCCATTTCTTTGATGTGTATTTGCGGGGTGGTTAGTGGGTTACTAAGTCCCCAAAGATATATTACAACTTGTATTGGGGAGGTCTGCCTTCTATTAATTATCTCATCATCCATTTACTTTTCATTTAATGCCTCTTACTTGGTATCGTATCACACCTCCTCCTCCTCCTAAATTTTTGTATCGCTCTTCCTCCTCCAAAACTACCTGTGGTTTAGCAAGGGGAGGCACAAACAGCTCAATGAGAGGTTCTCTTCCATCTTCCCCTATCTTATATTTTATTTATCACAGACAGTAAATAAGTCAGTAGAACATAAGTACTAGATGTACTTGTTAGTGTCACACAGACAGCTGGACTGAGATTGATATAATCTTAATTACCAAAAACCAAAAAGGGTCACAATATTTATGATGAAGGCTAGCTATATTTCACAAATTCATTTACAAAAAAAGTCAGTTTCTCTCCGAAATATTAAAATGATATCAACATTGGTGACTTCTGCAACATTAGTTGCCAATAGTATCAATTAGATAACAGGCCTTTGAATATTTATACAATGTTGTAATTCACTCAATATTAAAAATCAACTATTTAGAGAATGTTACAGCATTTTATAGTAAATTTCTAATCTTATTCATCAAAGAAACAAAATCTTGATCATATCCCAAATGTGGGATCACATCCCATTTGGCATGTTGACATAATAAATCCCTAACCCTGTCAGTAGTATTGACTGAATATGAGTAAAACATCGATTATGACATCACAGACATGTGTATTCTCATAATGAAAAGGCATGCAAAAGTTGCTTCCCCTTCTTGATGCCAACATAGTAAGAGTAACAAACAATTACTCAACGGTTATCTGCAAACACTAACATGGCTAGCGGTGGAAAGAATTTGTTCGAGTATTTTACAGACTTAGTTTATTTGTAGGATTTTGGTACATAAACAATTTGGGTCTAAAGCTTCAAAAATCTCTGAATGTTATATATTGGAGAGTTTCTGATAGCAAAACATACCAAGATGTGTTCGTTGATGCTGAACAAAACAATTTCTCACATCCTGATTTACGTTAGATACAATAAATCTGTCTGAGAAAACTATCTGATTTGTAAAGTAAGTTAAGTAAAAGACAAATACACTAACTCTCTACTTGTGTCTGTTGGACAGATATTAACACCCAAACAGCTGTTTTAGACATCAGAGTCCCCTCNCCCCCCAAAACCCCCATCCTCACCAACAGACAGCCTGTATACTCATCCCAGTGATAACATCACATGTTCCTCATCTTCACTGATGTTCATTTTTTGTCTACCCAGACGAAAAAATGATGTTTAACTTCCCATACAACCATTAGACAATAGACAGGTAATTGTTAGAAAAACAGTCGAACAGGATTCTTACATATACTATATATATTTTACTACTCAAGGCAGACGTATTGTAATGTAAATTACTGAGCTACATAAGATGTTATACATCTGTAATCAACTGCTCAGAACGTTGCTTCAGGTAAAGGAACCATTTTTCAAAAATCACACTTCTACCAAGAATTTGGTGAAGTTTTGGTGCATTTGGACTTCACTCATTCTACTGCAGAAACAGAAAAAATGTTTTCATCAAAATCATCAGCGATGAATGATTTCCTATTCATTTTGATAATATCAGTAATCACCAATTTCCTTTAACAATGAGCCATTATGGTAACCATACAATTCTTTTCGGAACATGTTTTAATGCATTGGCTAAAATTTGTTCTAAATCTTACTGCCACAGGTTTCTCTACATTCTACGGCCAAAACAGCTGCAATTAATCCTGAAACTTAGGTTCTTGAAAAGTGTCGCAGATCACAAGTTTTCCACATGGACGAAGCAAAATTTGATCACTAAGAATCGTATTTTTTCTACTTTTGCTCTATATTTTTTACCTGAACCAAATGTACTGTAAGAAAAATGTCACGGTTAATCTCTGAAGCGTCTCAATAGCTGTAAATAAATGTCTGCTTTTCTGTTTTTATACTTTATCATTTCTATTCGAGCTCTTGTTAGCACGTAACTGTTAAGACATAAATACTGAGTTCACCAACATATTTGCTTTTGTATCGAAAGCTAGTAATTAAATACTGAAAATCAATGGACAAATTCAGGTAGTTAGTATGCTGTAACGATTAACGAGACCACGATCAATGAGGAAATTCCGTTCGTTCCATGAACCAGTTTTGTCGTTGCATGAAAGTTTCGTTCAATATTGTCAGGAGAGCCGTTAAGGTGCATTTAGTACACATGCTGGTTCCCGTCTCCTGTGAAGGTTGGCGGGCGTTACATAACACCGGTGGGCTACGGGAGAAGATGAATTATGTAGGAGTGGATCCACTGCTTTGTACAGGCAACAGGACACGATATTCCAATACTTGTGGTTGGGGATGTCAATATTTTGTTTCCTCCGCACCAACCTGTTAAGTTATCATTTTACATCAGAGCTGAGGCTGATGAATTTAAATCAATGATATCTGACGTTTTGTCTGCCCAGTGTCACATTTCCACGACTGTTGTGTCTGCATATCTTTACATAATTTCCATTAATGTTGTAACCCCTCTAAACCACATATGGACAGCATCTACGTACAGATTTTTATTAATAAAGGTTTCTTATGCCTTAGCGGTCAATTTCTGTTAGCGTTAAACATACAAAAAAAAAGAGTTTTCATAAACGGTGATATTTTCTACAAGCCTGCAGACTTCCCACTACCTAGTCAAATAAGGGCAGAAGTTAAAATGACATTTAGTGTTAGACATTGGTGACCGGTAGACGCCTACCACCTAGCCACATCGGTATATCACGGTACATGGGATTGTTAACCTGGTTTATGAAGCCGACTGACATTCAAGACTTGACCTCAGTGAATTGAGAATCCTACCACATAGCCACATCTGGGTACATCAAATTCAAATTCTTAGCATGGTAACAGTTTACGTGGCTAAGTGACATTCAGGACTTGACCTCATCGACTGTAGCCTATTACACCTAGTCACAAGCTGGTACAGGGAATTCGTAACATAATTTATGAAGCTGAATTACTTCAAAAGTTTGACCTCAGTGACCTTGACCTCTGTGAACAGAAACTGACATAATTGAACCACAGTGACCTATCCTATTTACCTCCAATCACCACTCATTACAGATATGCCAATATTTATATAAAAAAAAATAGGAAGATTATTTTGTTCTTTCATTGTCCGAGACTGTGACAGTTCTGTCTTATATCCTAATGTTTGTGACAGTTCCCTTTCTTATATTCCATTGTCTGAGACTGTGACAGTTCTGTCTTATCTCCAACTGTCTATGTCTGTGACAGTTCTGTCTTATCTTCCATTGTCTGAGACTTTGACAGTTCCCTGTCTTATCTTCAAATGTCTCAGACTGTGACAGTTCTGTCTTATCTCCCACTGTCTGTGACTGTGACAGTTCTGTCTTATCTCCCACTGTCTAGTGACTGTGACAGTTTTGTCTTATCTCCCACTGTCTGTGACTGTGACAGTTCTGTCTTATCTCCCACTGTTTGTGACAGTTCCCTGTCTTATATTCCATTGTCTGAGACCGTGACAGTTCTGTCTTATCTCCCACTGTCTGTGACTGTGACAGTTCCCTGTCTTATCTCCCACTGTTTGTGACAGTTCCCTTTCTTATATTCCATTGTCTGAGACTTTGACATTTCCCTGTCTTATCTTCAAATGTCTCAGACTGTGACAGTTCCGTCTTATCGCCCACTGTCTGTGACTGTGACAGTTCTGTCTTATCTCCCACTGTCTAGTGACTGTGACAGTTTTGTCTTATCTCCCACTGTCTGTGACTGTGACAGTTCCCTGTCTTATCTCCCATTGTCTGTGACTGTGACAGTTCTGTCTTATATCCTAATGTTTGTGACAGTTCCCTGTCTTATCTCCCACTGTCTGTGACTGTGACAGTTCTGTCTTATCTCCCACTGTCTGTGACTGTGACAGTTCTGTATTATCTCCCACTGTCTGTGACTGTGACAGTTCTGTATTATCTCCCAATGTCTGTGACTGTGACAGTTCTGTCTTATATCCTACTGTCCGTGACTTAGACAGTTCTGTCTTATCTCCCACTGTCTGTGACTGTGACAGTTCTGTCTTATCTCCCACTGTCCGTGACTGTGACAGTTCTGTCTTATTTCCCATTGTCTGTGACTGTGACAGTTCTGTCTTATCTCCCACTGTCTGTGACTGTGCAATGGTTCCCCTCAGGTCTTATCTTTAACTGTTTCTTACTGTGTAATTGAAACTCATGTCCTGACAAATGGTCCTTCTACGACAAAAATCAATAGAAACAAAACGCCCTGTTGACATGAATACATGTAGCCAACACATTAGTGATAGGCGCATGTTAGGTTTTCATGTCAAATATAATGACTGAGCATATTGTGCCTGAAGTAGTGGAGTGGTTTAAAATATTTACACCCCATTGCTATGATGATTTCAATACACATAAAAACACAGCATACATAACCAAAATATTGATTATGCAGAATTTAGAGGTTCCTGTGATCCCTAATATGGTCCAGGATGAAAATAACACAATCATAAAGATGACCCGATCTGGACATCATGAGATGACCAGTGGCCAGATGGTTTTATAGAAGTCATCCTGTTCCTAGAACATCCTTATTGATCAAACTGAAAGCTGCAATTAGGACAGTCCAACATGGTAGTTGTTGATGTGACCACCAGATGACCACAAAAATGACCACAACGTGTCAATCTGGCTTGACACACAAGTCACATCAAATAAAATGAAAATATAGCAAACACATGGAACATCACAAAACAGTATTATGACAACAGGTGACCATATTGAGTCGAAAAAGACTCCAGAGTAAACATGACTGTGTGACCATGTGGGTTTAATGAGGTCAGTTAAGGTCATTACGTCAGCTCTGATTATATATATACTTACTCTGGGATGTCGATATTGACCACCTCCCCATGGTCAAAAGGATAACACTCCTCCTCTTCAAGGAAGAGTTTAACATTTTCCCCGGTGCTGGATGGCTTGCATGAAAACACTTCTATTTCCTCCATATCATTTTCAACATTATTCCAAGGAGTGAGTATTGATTCAGACTATAAGATCATTTTCCGAGGATATTTCCCAATCAAGCACAGTTATGACGACAATCAGCTTCCTGGGACTTGTGGCCCACTGGCTGTCACAGTACATTCATAGCTCTGAGACAGCAAACACTTGTAAACTGTCTGGTGTGACTACCAACTCTGTCCCAATACACAAGTCTAATGCGACCCACATTGATCAACTGTGTTAGCCATGCAACTGATGCTGAGTTTGGTGAGAGAGAGCTAGTTACACACAGGCCCAGTAGTATTGTATGTATAGAGATATAGTGTCCCACACATATGGGAAACCCCTACTTTCTCCATTGGTCCACCAGTCAGAGGCCCAAAGTGATCCCAGTTGCCAGGGGAACAGGAAATGAATCACATATATATATATATATATCACAACACTACAATGGGTGTGTGTATAGTACTACACATGCACTACATGTGAACCTAACACTCCACATGCAGGGAGTCAGTGTACCTCCAACTCAGTACACATTCGTCAGTGTACTTCATACTGCAGTATGAAAATGTAAGTGTACCTTATTGAAGTATGAAGTGTACATATATCATTCATGTTCCAGTATTGAGATTTTATTCCAGGACAATAGCCAAAGCTCAACAATGGACAGATAAGAATTGTTTTCATTTTTTTTATCTTCTTTAATTACAGTCAAAAACAAACAATTATTCTGTTGACAAGTCAATGTCTTTTTGCAAAGTTCATCAGGTTTAGCTAAAACAAAGATATGAAAGGGAGCATGCCTGCCAACACATCTCCACAAGATGTCAAGGAGTTACATAGGAGCCTCATCAGTACACAGTTTATACAGTAGTACAACAAAATGTATCATCCTTCTGTTAGACTCCTGAAATCAGATAGGAACAGCATTTATAGACAATTGGGATTTTTCATTTCAGCATTCCACAATACTTTGTCCATTGGAACCCACCTCCCCAGTATCCATGTAGTTTTAGGACATCATTAAATTTGTGTTATTTTGTTTAACGTCCTATTAACAGCTAAGGTCATTCAAGGACATGAGGACACCGATAAATTATATACTCAACCTACAAAAAAGGTTACGGATCTAAACATGTGGTATCAGATGCATAATAATGAGATACCTGTTCTGCCCATTTAATACACCTGTAAAATCTAGTCTCCCCCTTATAAGTTCTTGATGAGCATATGTATCGGCCATGAGAACCTTTGTATCATTCATGTGACCTGCATTACCTATATGAAACCCAAGTAGCCCATGTAAAACCCCAGTAACCCATGTGAAACTGAAAATACTTCATATGAAACCCAAGTAACCCATGTAAAACCCCAGTAACCCATGTGAAACTGAAAATACTTCATATGAAACCCAGGTAACCCATGTGAAACTCCAATAACCTATGTGAAACCCAAACAACCCATGAGAAACACCAATAGTCTGTGATAGACCTGTGTACTGCCCACATGAGACCTGTTTAACCCAATGTATTGACCAAACGCGCCTACCTAAGATTGACAAGATTCCTAATTCCAGCTGGACATGCCAATCAGGAGTTTACAGGAAGCACCACTTGAGCCTGGATGTATTTCAGAGAACGGTTTAATGCCATGCTTCAGACTATAGTAAGCCATCTGTTGTCCCTGACCATTCCAGCTGCCCTCATATTATATTCACAATTTTGTACATTAATGTAGACACATGAAATACTTCACAGGCTGTCAGATGTTCTATTTCAACTGTGGAACTTTGAACACTAAATTAAAATAATGTACATATGTTCTTCCTTCAAACAGTATCACTTAAAGAATTCATCACTTATACATCAAAATGAAAGATATGCTTGTAATGTTAGCTAAAGAATGCACACATGCCTCCAGAACAAATCACAAAGGCATACTGATTCATTGAAAAAGAACAAGAAAATAGTGTTCAGCCAAAAGATTTTTTTTTCTGAATAACTAGAGCTGTGGATTTCCACTAAATTTTAACGAGTTTGTTTGATTATTGTTCCTGTATTCAAATGACATTGACACACTGACCGACAAGACAATTTGTTATCTTGATACGTGACATATGAAAAAAAATTCACTTATTTATCACTATTGCAAGATACTGATATTTCGAAGATAGTCTCGAATCCTGATATTGAATTGATCATGATGTACTACTGCAGTATATACTGATATCATATTATACTGGTACAGTCCTACACATAACCCAATATATGTACCCTTTTGAAATAGAATATAAGTGGCCATCTTATGTAGACAATGTTTAAGGTTACCTTGTTAACCCTACAGAGATGATGTGCCGAGAGTCCTACATATAACCAATATAAGTGGCCGACCAAACCTGACATGGTCTATTTTTAGTAACAGTGACCTTGACCTTAAACAATTTTTAATCTCTATTGTTCATTTACTACCACAGTGTATCACTATGTCAAATCTCAATAAAGTTTAATCCTTTGAACTCTGAGAGGAACCATACCCTACATGGTCTATTTTTAGTAAGTGACCTAGACCTTAGGAACATTTTACACCCCTAATGCACATTTACATATCACAGTGTATCAACATATCAAAGGTTAGTCTTTCGGAATCTGAGATAATCTAAAGTGTGGATGACAGACAGATGGACGGACATTCCAATGTTTGGCCCTAATAAAACCGATGTTTTTCATTTTAATGTTGAAAGTTCTGTTGCTCCTTTACATAGAAACTACTGATGTGAAAGGGTATGCCTAGATTGGCCTGTCTCTAGAATATTGAATTACTAAAAGAAAATGTAACTCTAATAATTTTGATCACTTGGATGTCTGATTCTAGATTCTAAGTTCTAAACTAGGGGGAGAAAAGCTTGTAGTAAAATGAAGTCCAGAAATTCTTCATAAAAACTTCGGGGCTGGTAGCCAGTGTAGGCTATACCTGGTCCCTAGATATTCCCAACCTAATCAATTCAACAAAACAAACAACAAGAGTACCGCGGGGCGGAACAATATACGCCCGTCGAATGTCATATAGTGTTATATACTTTCCTACATTGACATAAGATCTGCATCATTCTAAGAGTAGTTAGCTGACATGCTATAAAAATGTAGGAGAAAATCTCCAGACAGAAAATCAAATACTGAAATGAACAAAGGGCAATAACTTTTGCAAAAATTGTCGAATCAAAATTCTTTTGGGGGAGACACAACTTCATATCATGATTATAATGTATACCAAGTTTCAAAGGGATCGGTCGAAAAATGTAGGAGAAGATTGCCGGACAACCAAAGTTTACAGACGAACGGAGGACCCCATACCTTAATAATTCCGTCAAATTTGACGGGCGTATAAAAATGAATTCCAGACGATTATTATTCGAGATTAATTTCCAGGTGTTGTATTACTGTACATCTATTCAGTATTACTAGTTTTGACATTCATATCTGGATAAATGCCAGACTGAGAAGACTAGCCCCAGTCTGTAATGTCATATTATTAAAAGTACTTCAACCTGCTTTTAAATCTGTATTAATGGAATCTGGATAGGGTACCAATATTTTTTGTTACAGCTTTGTTGGGAAATCTATTTATGCCAATAATCATTTCAGATTTATGTTATACACAGTAACTGCTGGGTAAACATCTACCTCCATTCACCCTGAAATATGTCTTTTAGCACTGTTGTAAGTTTTACATAAAACTGGACATACATTCTATTTAAACTTACTCTAAATAAATAACTCTTTGACATATTACAAAGAAGTGCACCCCAGGAATTCCATCCTTCCATTCAAAGAAATCTCATTTTAACAAGAACCGTATTTATTATTACCACACTTTCCTTGTAGTGTTTAAACATGAAAATATTCTTTATATAATGTATTTTTTTGTCATTGAAACATTCTGCAATCAAAAATTAGCAGGAGGACCCCCTATAGTTAGCCCAGGTAATGATAAAAGTTGAGGGGCTATGGCGAAATACAGACATCTAGGCTTGTTACAATAGTAGAATACAAAGGTGTTTTGCTACCACTGATGCTGTTCAAACAACAGCTTGATGTAGCAAGTCTCATCAACACTGATGGAGTTACCTCCCTTTTGTTGCAGCTGTACCTCCAGTTCATCCCCAACACTAGTACAGGCCCAACATATTGCAGACCACAATAATGAATATTTTTCTATTCTACAATAGCCTGACGCCTACAATATATCTTTACATATAACATCCGACGCCTGCAGTATATCTTTACACATAACACATATTTTTTTAAATGTATTTTTGACCTATTGTTTTAAAATAAACCTAAAGGGGTTATAAGGTGTTAACTTCAGAGACCCGCTAAAACCTTTGATGCTACTGTAGAACATTAACTATTTCTCACAGTACATGAAGCCAAACGTTTTGATGTTACCTTATCTAGGAAACAATAAAATGCTCATAGGGAGTTCCTCCAACCTGCAGGTAGACTGGTGTAGATTTAAATGTGAACAACGACACTGGTTAAATCATAGTTTCTCACCCGATTCCCTATTTTTAATGACAACAAATCCTGTACACCGTAACCACCTCAAGAGTTAAAAAAATGTTTCAAATCCTTGCCAGAATTGGGATTTATGACATTTTCAAGTATAACAGGAGACATTTTTCAGTTTCCCCTTTAACACAATTTCTGGGTATCCCAATTTCTGGGTATCCCAGAAATGCTTGCAATACATAGGGTTGTATTGTTCATGACACAGGTTATATAATAGTTCCATACCTGCCTTTAAGCCCTTTAAACTATTGCAAACAGTGTACACCATTACCTGAAGAGGGTAAGATTTGTTGTTTCATATCCTCAAGATAAACTACAGCTAGTTTCAAATTTTAAGTTTTCAAATCCAGCAAAGGTCATTTCTCAGTTCACTGACTAAAATGTTTGAATTCAAGAACTAGCATCACAAAGAAAAAGTCAAAGGATTGAAAGTTTTGAGTAAAATATATTAAAATTGAATCCTTATTCTTTTATTTCTTTATTTTCTGTCTGATAGTGGTAATTCTGTAAGTTTAAGTTTTGATGAATGTGAAAGAGAACAATTTAAAAATTCCCATATTATTTCTCAGATTAGGATGACCACCTGGAGCCACTACATGTTGTCATATGGCTTGTTGAAATTTCTATTTTTTATTATCAAAATGCAGGTCTGGCTAGTAAATTCTGCCTGCGGACTCTGTCTCAAAATATGAAATTGTCCATTCTTGTCGATAAAACCATACCATAAAACAACTATAACAGAAGTTCAGACATATCATCTTCACCACACTGAGCTATTGACAGACTACCATAAATTACCACTGTTAACTCCATGTCTAGATATAAGCCTGCCCCTTTTTACAATTGATGACCATTTTTGAAATTAATTAAATCACCTTTCTACTGTATACAGACATTGAAACGTTATTCTACTGTTAAATTTAAGGGGGTTTTCCCCCCATATTTAAACAAAGGCACTAAAAGGTTGTGGGCCTGTTAAAGGAGTCAGAACTTTTTGAAATTAAGTTTCCTAAAAATATAAACATGGTAGCACAGCGGTAACCTTAGGCCAAGCAAAAAAACATGGCTGTTTCCTGGTACATGTCTGAAAACATCAGGGTAGGTAGGTAGTTAATAAATTGTATTTTACTTTTCTTTTTAAAAGTTTATAAAGGGGAGTGATGTTTTCTTTAACAGTGCTTCCTTGAAAATTGACCATATCTGTTAATAGGACATAAAACACAAACCAAAATAAACCAATTGAAAATTGACTGAAAAAGTATAGGGTAGGCACAAAAATTAAGTACAGATAGGGTAACAGGAAACGAAAAACATTTTTTATTTAGCCTTTTAATAAAGAGATCCAGGGATAGGTGGAATATTTTTGTGATTTTTTTTTAATATTTTTTTTTATGTATATCATTCTTTGCTACTCTAAATGGGCGAGCAGCTCTAAGCCAGAAAAACCTTCAATACATATTAGAACTCTTCTTTATTGAAGATACAAAACAGGATTAAATTCTGAAGGAAGCCCAGAACCTATTTTAGGTAATTTTTCAATGATCAATCATTCTATTGGCCTGCCATTGAAATTGCATTCCATCTGTCAGTAAATTCTATTTAAAGTTCATGTATGAATTATGTTGAGGTTTTTTTGGCATAGAAAAGTCAACAAAACTGGATAAATGAAAGGTTACTATACAAAAGCAATGATTTCACATTTATCTTCATCAAGAACTATAGGATGGAATTAAGTCAACCTAAGTCTTGGTCCTTATTTTGAATGGACACGCACAACATTTTTTTTCTACTGTACATGTATGCACAGATATGCAATAACAATGGTCCAACTCCAAGTTTGAAAACTATTTATCATTACTTTCTCCTTATTGCTTTTTGAAAATTAAAAATAACAAGATAAAAAGAATATTTCTCGAAACTACACAGTAACAAATTGCTCAAAGTCCAACAGAAGCCCGATCTCGGGCCGCAAACACCTCCGCAGATACGTCAGTATTTTGTAATAACTAACTATAAATTTATCAGATAAGCGTTTTTTGAGATGTGTTTAACGCTGATATGTCAATGAGAACTTTATTTGAGGTGGAGTGTTTTGAGACACCTGAAGTCGACAAGAATTACAGTTCAGAGTTATTTGGTACGTCCTTGTATCGTTGAAGCACACTGCTGTGTGTTATTTTTGTAAACTTGACAAGTAAGTTCACATTAGTCAAAGTGCTTAGATAAGCATGTTTACCTGTAAATCAGGCTAGACTGCGACTCGTTTATACCCTTGTCCGCTCAGCGTGTCAACACCGCCTGTGGATCTGTGCACGACACCCATATACAGACGATCCCCACTCAACACATGTATAACTAACCTTTAGTCCACCCCTCACCCTAACATACCCTTCCATTACATGTATACCTCATTATACTGCCAACCCTTAGCCACACTTACCCTTCCATTACATTTATACCTCATTATACTGCCAACCCTTAGCCAAACATACCCTCCTATTACATGTATAACTCATTATACTGCCAACCCTTAGCCAAACATAATCTCTCATTACATGTATACCTCATTATACTGCCAACCCTTAGCCAAACATCCTCCCATTACATGTATACCTCATTATACTGCCAACCCTTAGCCAAACATACCCTCCTATTACATGTATACCTCATTATACTGCCAACCCTTAGCCAAACATCATAAGCAAGCAAGCGATTGTATAAAGGTACTTATATACTGGGAGCCCTACATTACTGTCCCCTTTAACCTAGCACCCCAACAGAACACCCATAGATCTCCATATAATGCAAAATCTCACTCTACGGTTCCCATCCTAACCATTGGAGGCACGGTAGTCTAGTGGTGCCAAATTGAAAACTTAAAGGAAAAGCATTTTGAAGTCTCAATCAGTCTTTTTAAGTATGCCAACATCCATCACTATCCACAGCAACCCTCACCATCTATTTCGACCACCACCGTTCACCATGGTCTTCAAACATCCATTTTATCCCTTACCATCCACTATAACCCCCATCCTCTTTGACTCCCAGTATATAAGTACCTTTATACAATCGCTTGCTTGCAATATCCACCAATGTCATCAGCCAGGACTATCTCTCACGGGGCGTTTTGACTCCTATCCTGGAACACCCTAAAGGTGACGAGTTGACAGTGTGATCCCCCCCCCCCCCCCCCCAGCCTCTTTCATCCACCATGACTTCCCCCACCATCCACTGTGCACCCCCTGTATCCGCTCCCCCCACCCCCTCCACCCTAATCCCCACCCTATCTGTATCAGACACATCTGCATCATAGTCCTAATCGATGAGGTTTTCAGGTTGCAGTCTACCACTCAGTTCTATAATTAAGTATGAACTATGTGTCCATTGATTCAGACAATCTATTAAAGTTGGACGCCATCGATTGGTGAACTTTAAGCAATCCACCTGGACAGTATCATGACATAGGTGAATTGTTCAAGTAGGACTAACAATCCTCCTCGAGCCCTATAATTAAATTTCGTGTACACCGGTAATTGTTGGCATTTAAATGAATTCTGAGTGAATAGTGAAATAATTTTGTTATTGATTAAAGGGATCGGAACCATACAGAACAAGAATGAAAGGATCAATATTCATTTCTATATTTACATACATATTTGCTAATAGTTTAAATTCCCTGCCACCAGGGTTCAGGTGAATGCAACTATAGATCTAAAATTTCAGAAGGTGCTAATGGTGAACAAACGGGGGTTATTGACTTACCACCTGATCGTGGTGTACTATCAAAAATTAACATTTCAGGTTCACCTTCAACATCAGTGAAATAGCTTGAACAGCAACTCTGTATTCATACAATTTATAACAAGCATTTTATAGCCAAGTCTTGATGAAACCCTCACATCTGCTGGAGTTTTCTGGTAAGGAAATATTTCACAAATGAACATGTTTACTGAAAACCGTTAATTTCCCCCATTTACAGTGCTTAAGATTGATGGACACCTGAGGTATGCCTGGTTTTGGAGCCACTTAAATTCCAGATTCAAAATTAAACTTAATTTATTTTACAACACTTAATTAAGAACTTGTACATATTACTCGTTGTCCCTGAATGGTTGCATGCAGGGGGGTCTTAATGTTGGAAGAAACCGGAGTACCCAGAGAAAACCCATGTGGTTGGACAGGTGACCAAGTACCTTTACACATCCGGTCAGGGAGTCGAACCCCCAGCCACCTTAGTAAAAGGCAAGTGAGCTATCTACTGCGCCACCCAAACACCCAAAATTTCAGATTTACCTTCTCTTCAAATGTTGGGTTGATAACTTGTCAAAGTTGAATTTTATTTTCTTGGTCTGACTTTGAAATGAAAGTTGTCTATTTTAAATCTATTTGTACCTTTCTTTTAGGAGATATCCAATTTCATATGCAGGAGTTGTAAGATGGGTGGGGCGCAGTTCTACCACAGAAAGTGACTATTTCTTTAAATAACTTTCTAAATAAATAAATTTTCATGGGAAATTTGGCAAACATACATATTTATAATGTATTTATAACGCAGTTCACCAAATAATTTTGATTTTAACTGATACAAATATCATATTGAATTTACCCGAAAGTAAATGTGTGCCATGCTAAAGCTACAGATCATTGACCTGCTCACTGCCCATTACTTAACCCTTTCATCACTGTGGACCATAATGGACTCATCCAGATCAATGCATGGTAGTATAGAGTCTACTAAAGTTACATAGGGTTGATAGGGTTAATACAAGTAATGTCTTATCACCGATTCACAAAATTTATGTTAAGCGCCAATCAGTAACGGGCAGTCAAACCAATGCAATGACCATGCAGGGCGGGTCAGTCCACACTTGATAATGACCGGTGACCTTTGATTACATAATAACAAACTGCTGAACTAGATGATCCTGTCATTTAAAACCTATCTCGCCTACTAACACCCCAATGATCAACACTACAAGGGCACTCTTCAGGAAGGAATATTAACAGTTTGCAAATATTAGTCTAAATTTCTATCGACTATACCTCTGTCCAGTGCTGACTTTACCATAATGCCCCGATTTCGGCTCATGATCAGACATTTATTTGGCCATTGTGTACACAGGTGCCCCAAGATCTTTAACCATTGCTGGTACTTTAAACTGACCAACTGTAGCCCTGACCACTACGTATATATACTGTAACATGCTTTTCTGACCAAATGAACATGCTTTTCTGACCGAAATGACCGACTCTGGTCATGTAGACACTTTCTCTGGTACAAGGCTATAATTACCTCATTCACCCCTGAAGACACATTTGAACTCTTCCAATTTAAAGGTTGGAATACTTCATTATGAAATTTCAGGGGTGAATAAGTTTATGCATGCTATTCTCTCAACGGTGACCAGTTCTAGTCATACAGGTATTGTGGCATGTTTTTCTGACCAACTCTGATCCTGAAAAGTACTGTAACCTAATGTCACTTTCCGGCGAAAATTGCCAAACTGACCACTTCTAGTCAAAAGTATTGTAATCTAACATTCCAGTCAAACTGACCTATTCTAGACCTGAAAAGTATAGCAACTTATCAATGATTTAAATTTAAATTAGATTAATATTTTCAATTAAGTTTAGTGTTACAATGTGTGAGAGAAAGAAAGGGGGGGGGGGGGGGGGGGGGTAGAGAGGGGGGAGAGTCACATACTTGAAGATATAAATGTGAAATTGTGGTAGTGATCTTCTCCAACACAGACTGTCGCACACTGTTCATTATCTGTGATCCTATTTTACAAATAGGGTCTTATCAAATGATGGAGTCCCTCCCAGTGTCACTCAAAACAGGTATCTATATAACCAAACATGTCTTTGACAGATATCTGAAGCAACCAAAAACAAAATCTCAACATAAACCAATTTAGTGCCAATGGATGTGTTTGAAAACTGGAGTCTACAAAAAGAATTTGGTGCCATTCCATATTTTTTTATGCTATGATCTTCATTTTAAGCTAACACTGTTACGATTTCTACAGTTGTTTTAATGATTTCAACATAAAATATAGTCTTAAGGTGAATGAATTATTAAAAAAACACACCAAATAACTCATAAAAAATATCAACATAGTGCCTGTTTTATTTCACCACCTAAACAGATACAGGTCGTGTATCGTATGGGAGCTGTTTATTTTGGAAGACCATTTCCATAATGATTTGGAATTTTAAAAGCTTTTTCGTTAAAATTCAAATATAAGTGTAGAATTATCCCTTTCAATTATCACACAAAACCGAAATGTTCCGACACCTAATTTCTAGTTATCACCCATTAAATGCACTTTCATTATCGAAAGTCAAGCCATGGTATTCTCCCTTTATCTGGGGTAAGGCTAAATTGAAAAGAAAACAATATATTAACAGTGTATCAGTCCTATTTTTGATTTGTATGCATTCCTAAACAAACCGTTTTGCCAAAGAGGTAATTCCATCCACGAAATAAAGGCAGTTTACCAACACTTCAAGTAGAATAAAGAAACTTTTCAAACATGGAAATTTAGTTACTGTATATTACATACATGTGAGAAAAACTAATACTTAAGAAAACTTGCACCTTGTCAACATATAAATGCATACGGGACGACACTTCAGCAAAGGCAAAGGGAAATCAAGGTCATACCATAATTAGATTTGAACCCGTAAGAGAAGGGGACAACACTTTGTCGTTACTTGTAAAGAGATCTACAGTTTTTCGAATAATGACCCCTGCCATTAAAAGCTTGACGGAGATCTAAGTATTGCAGGTAAATGAATAGAAGCTTGACTAATACACCTACTACAAGACACTCTATACAGCTTGGCTTCTATTTAAAAGTCGACCGAATTTTTCTCTTTCCAAAATCTATTCAAACATGCGAACAAAACCTAGTTATCTTTAAAAGGACACACATTGTATTTAAATACTTAAATGGAACATAATATAGAGCAGGTTTATATCTGATGTCTACAACGTGTAGGAGTCCCCCTTGTGGAGCCTCGTCGATACAAGCCAATTTTTCAATATGCGCTCCCCTCTAATGACCCATAATTCAACTGGTGTATGAATGTCTACCACTGCCATTGTTCGACCACTTACACATAAGGCGCACATGCTTGATTGGTCAGTAGAAAATTGTTTAACACGGCAAACCATTGTGACCCATTGGCTCGACTCAATCTGTACGATCGATAAATCAATGATCATGTCTAGTGACCAGAGAAGGACTCCACACGAAAAACAGGAAACCACGAAACAGCTTCCGTAGTTGCATGTTGTGTTACCAATTTTCACATAAAGCTTTTACTGCGATTTAATGATCAACACTTACAAATCTTCAACTAAAGTGCAATAAAAGGGGTAATTTGAAAACAAGATTTAAACCGACCTCCTTAAACCGCATTATGGATTGTGTAAACAGTGGAAAGTCCCACCATAACCACCAATTTTTATGGAAAGCTCAAGTACATTGCAGCAAGGTGTGTTGTCTAAAAATTCTCTAAATCACTGATTGCAGAACTGCATGTACACAACATTATTTGACACTGGTTAAACATCATCATGGCCAAAAAGGCAATTTGGCTCTTAATGACTTGAAAGGAGTTTACTTTCTAAACACATCAAACAGGCCTCTTCTGTGTACAACAGCTGGGTAATTTATAATAACCCTAATCAATGCCCTTTCATATTTTAAAATATTTTTCTAAAAAAAAAAATCACTGATTTTCCTTATGCAGGTTTATATATATATAGAACTTTCATCTGATATTTTATCAGTAATTAACTCAGAATACCTGAACATAAAGAACGCCTGTCCAGGTACTTGCTCAAACAAAGACGATTTTAAAGAATCAATGTATGTAAATTAAGCTACCAGTCAGTGATTAGGAGTCGGGGAAAATACTTATCTTCAAAGTACAATGTACCCCTTTAAGGTGGGATTGGACAAGACATATTAGTTTAATAATAAAAGTGCAAGCGTTGAATACAATAAAATCTAAATTCTATCAAAAAGTTATACCCTATATCCAGTGTACAAAAAGTTATACACTAGATATAGGGTATAACTTTTTGTTCACTAGATATAGGGTATACCTATTTGTACAAAAAGTTATACACTATATCTAGTGTACAAAAATTATACCTTATATCTAGTGTACAAAAATTATACCTTATATCTAGTGTACAAAAAGGTATACCCTATATCTAGTGTACAAAAAGTTATACCCTAAATCTAGTGTACAAAAAGTAATACCCTATATCTAGTGTACAAAAAGTTATACACTAGATATAGGGTATACATTTTTGTACACTGGATGTATAGTATAACTTTTTGGTACACTAGATATAGGGTATTACTTTTTGTACACTAGATTTAGGGTATAACTTTTTGTTCACTAGATATAGGGTATACCTATTTGTACAAAAAGTTATACCCTATATCCAGTGTACAAAAAGTTATACTATACATCCAGTGTACAAAAATGTATACCCTATATCCAGTGTACAAAAAGTTATACCCTATATCTAGTGTACAAAAAGTTATACCCTATATCTAGTGTACAAAAAGTTATACCCTATATCTAGTGTACAAAAAGTTATACAATATATCCAGTGTACAAAAATGTATACCCTATATCTAGTGTACAAAAAGTTATACCCTATATCTAGTGTACAAAAAGTTATACCCTATATCCAGTGTACAAAAAGGAATTCCCTATATCTAGTGTACAAAAAGATATACCCTATATTCAGTGTACAAAAAGTTATACCCTATATCTAGTGTACAAAAACAAAAAGTTATACCCTATATCAAGTGTACAAAAAGTTATACCCTATATCTAGTGTACAAAAAGTTATCCCCTATATTCAGTGTACAAAAAGTTATACCCTATATCTAGTGTACAAAGAGGAATTCCCTATATCTAGTGTACAAAAAGTTATACCCTATATCCAGTGTACAAAAAGTTATACCCTATATCTAGTGTACAAAATGTTATACCCTATATCTAGTGTACAAAAAGTTATACTATATATCCAGTGTACAAAAATGTATACCCTATATCTAGTGTACAAAAAATTATACCCTATATCTAGTGTACAAAAAGTTATACCCTATATCCAGTGTACCAAAAGTTATACCCTATATCCAGTGTACCAAAAGTTATACCCTATATCTAGTGCACAAAAAGTTATACCCTATATCAAGTGAACAAAAAGTTATACCCTATATCTAGCGTACAAAAAGTTATACCCTATATCTAGCGTACAAAAAGTTATCCCCTACATCTAGTGTACAAAAAGTAATACCCTATATCTAGTGTACAAAAAATTAGACCCTATATCTAGTGTACAAAAAATTAGACCCTATATCTAGTGTACAAAAAATTAGACCCTATATCTAGTGTACAAAAAATTATACCCTATATCCAGTGTACAAAAAGTTATGCCCTATATCTAGTGTACAAAAAGTTATACTCTATATCTAGTGTACAAAAAGTTATGCCCTATATCTAGTGTACAAAAAGTTATCCCCTATATTCAGTGTACAAAAAGTTATACCCTACATCTAGTGTACAAAAAGTTATACTCTATATCTAGTGTACAAAAAGTTAAACCCTATATCTAGTGTACAAAAAATTAGACCCTATATCTAGTGTACAAAAAGTTAAACCCTATATCTAGTGTACAAAAAATTATACCCTATATCCAGTGTACAAAAAGTTATACCCTACATCTAGTGTACAAAAAGTTATACTCTATATCTAGTGTACAAAAAGGAATTCCCTATATCCAGTGTACAAAAAGTTATACCCTATATCCAGTGTACCAAAAGTTATACCCTATATCCAGTGTACAAAATTTAGTTATATTTTAATTTTAACTGTTACATAGAATATATAAGAATGGAAAAAAGCCACCATCAGAATGCATCTAATAATCTAATATTTTAGTGAAAATTGATAGTTTATTTGCGATGAAATATGATATTTAGGACAACACAACTGAATTTCCATATTGAAAAAAAATATTTTTATTGTGAAAAATATGCAATCATTAGTGAAATGAACTTTGATTCAACAACTGCTAGCTTCTAGTATGGCTACTTCCTGCTTGTAATCACTAAGATAACAAAAGACTATTTTTGTATCAAAGATAAATTTTAGTTAACCACAAATTAATTTATCTCTAAAACATATCTACCGTAAATATAGTGCACAGGTACTTTTTGGATGAAAAAAAATAATTTAAAAAAAAATATGAAAAAGAAATTAACAAAAAATATTGATATTTCTTTTTCTGGAAACAAAAGGTTGAACTGGACTGATAGCACCAACCACTAAAAAGTGCCCTGTTAGAGTAGAAATTACTTTCCAGTAAATATCCAACGCTTCGAAATTAAACGTTGATTGGCATATTCCAATATTATAATATAATTACTGTGACAATAAAGCTTACCCCAATGTTTGCCTTGGCTTAAAAATATCTTCTTGGTGACAATTATTTGTGAAATTTGAAACTTATCACCTCACAGGTCTAAGAAGATATTTGAATATCTTGGTTACACAACTACTAATCATATATACATAATCATTACTAAAAAATTGTTTAACTTCTTTAACCAAACATATTGTCCCGTTTCTGACCCTGGAGTCTGTACCCTGTTCACCCTGGACTTCTACTCGATCTAGTAGCTATAGGCTGTATGTACTGTTTGGGTCTTTGACTCGGATCAGTCAGTCAGAACCGAGTGGTCGATCTCATTCACTGTAATCAAAGGTTGTTCAAAAGCTTAACTGTCTGGAAACGCCCACAATTTTCTCTATTCCACCCCAGTAGAAATTGCAAGGGTTGACCAAATCCTGGCATGACTAGAAATGCTATATATCTTATATATCAATGATCGTCTATGTACAGGAATATTGGATGGTATCCTAGTCCTTTGTTGTTCTCCATACAGATTCATATACTGCCCAGTGAACATCACATTGTTGTAGTTATCAGCAGAAATCTGACCTTATGCAAGACAACTTTGTCAAAACAAGATACCCAGATAATTCCAGTAAATTGATTTAGATTACACATATCATATCTGTATCACCTGCTGTGGTATTTGTACAGTTACACATATTTCATTTTACCAATGTTAAGCTTTTTCTAATTCCTACCAAAAGTGTACAAGATTTTGTCTTAAAATGAATGCAACTACAATATTCTGTTGAAAGGCAAGATCTTAAACGCAAAAATATATTTGAAAAGTGTTATGAATAAGAAATCAGATATTTGGACGTGGGAAATAATAAAATGTAAAAGGTGAAATTTGAAATCCCTTTGGGAAACCTTTTTTCGTTTTTCAATATTTCAAAAGAAATAAAGATCATAAGATAGTAGATCTATCCATGTTTTATGAGTAGGTATGTAATAAACAGAGTATCAACCCTCGACCAATAACAGCCTGATATTGGAGTCTGAAATATGGGACAATATTTAGAGATTCCCTTCCCTGTAGCCTGAAATATGGGACAATATTTAGAGATTCCCTTCCCTGTAGCCTGATATATGGGACAATATTTAGAGATTCCCTTCCCTGTAGTCTGATATATGGGACAATATATAGAGATTCCCTTCCCTGTAGCCCGATACTTGGGACAATATATAGAGATTTCCTTCCCTGTAGCCTGATATATGGGACAATATATAGAGATTTCCTTCCCTGAAGCCTGATATATGGGACAATATATAGAGATTTCCTTCCCTGTAGCCTTATATATGGGACAATATTTAGAGATTCCCTTCCCTATAGCCTGATATATGGGACAATATTTAGAGATTTCCTTCCCTATAGCCTGATATATGGGACAATATTTAGAGATTTCCTTCCCTGTAGTCTGATATATGGGACAATATATAGAGATTTCCTTCCCTGTAGCCTGATATATGGGACAATATATAGAGATTTCCTTTCCTGTAGCCTGATATATGGGACAACATTTAGAGATTCCCTTCCCTGTAGCCTGATATATGGGACAATATATAGAGATTTCCTTCCCTGTAGCCTGATATATGGGACAATATTTAGAGATTCCCTTCCCTGTAGCCTGATATATGGGACAATATATAGAGATTTCCTTCCCTGTAGCCTGATATATGGGACAATATATAGAGATTCCCTTCCCTGTAGCCTGATATATGGGACAATATTTAGAGATTTCCTTCCCTGTAGCCTGATATATGGGACAATATATAGAGATTCCCTTCCCTGTAGTCTGATATATCGGACAATATTTAGAGATTTCCTTCCCTGTAGTCTGATATATCGGACAATATATAGAGATTTCCTTCCATGTAGCCTGATATATGGGACAATATTTAGAGATTCCCTTCCCTGTAGCCTGATATATGGGACAATATATAGAGATTTCCTTCCCTGTAGCCTGATATATGGGACAATATATAGAGATTCCCTTCCCTGTAGCCTGATATATGGGACAATATTTAGAGATTTCCTTCCCTGTAGCCTGATATATGGGACAATATATAGAGATTCCCTTCGCTGTAGCCTGATATATGGGACAATATTTAGAGATTTCCTTCCCTGTAGCCTGATATATGGGACAATATATAGAGATTCCCTTCCCTGTAGCCTGATATATGGGACAATATTTAGAGATTTCCTTCCCTGTAGCCTGATATATGGGACAATATATAGAGATTCCCTTCCCTGTAGCCTGATATATGGGACAATATTTAGAGATTTCCTTCCCTGTAGCCTGATATATGGGACAATATATAGAGATTCCCTTCCCTGTAGCCTGATATATGGGACAATATTTAGAGATTTCCTTCCCTGTAGCCTGATATATGGGACAATATATAGAGATTCCCTTCCCTGTAGCCTGATATATGGGACAATATTTAGAGATTTCCTTCCCTGTAGCCTGATATATGGGACAATATATAGAGATTTCCTTCCCTGTAGCCTGATATATGGGACAACAATCCAGTGTTAAATATGCTGCACAATGCTTTGGATATAATGCTAGATATAAGGATCTAGAGGTTGGTGTATACAGCTTGTCGGGTACAGGGCCTGGGGACATTTTAACATCACTGTATACAGCTTGTCAGGTACAGGGCCTGGGTACATTTAACATCAATGTTTGATCTGAATCCTGATTATTGATCAAACTGGTATGTCACACAGTGGATACTGAAATTAATTCACAATCAACCAAATTGCATACTCAACCTCAAACTTGTCAAAGGAACTGTTTCCTTTACAGAATTTTGTTAATATGGGTGATGTTTTTAACAATTAAAAACTGCATCAAATTATGGAAGGAAAACAGTTTCATATTTAAATTTTTATTTGATCAAGGGTAGGATATTTTTTATTAAATTACATGTTCAAATATTATTGTTACTTCTATCATATTAAATCAGTTGATGTTTCAAAAGGTTCGATTTTCAAATATTCTTCCTAACAAGGTGAACTTTCGCTTCCGATTAACTGAAATAAAAATGCAGTATCATGGGGTATTTTTTTCAGAGTATTTAATTTATGATCCTTGCATGGTCCAAGCATCATTCTGTTTTCAATTTAGGAAAAAAAACGAAAAAAAACATAGTTTTAAAAATAATAACTAACAAATACAAAAAAAAGAGTATTCAAATGACAACACCCTTTTTGGACAGTTAAAATGCATGGAATAAAGAGGTATTTAATTGTTGGTTTTAAATTATAGAAAATACCAGCAGTAATGTTTAGTGCTGCCAACAAAACCCAGTGATTTCACTAAAAACCACTTGAAGTGACTACAACTTACTTGTTGCCCATTCTGATTGCTTGAATAAGTGATGTGTAATGTGAATGTGAAATTGATCGGAATAAATCGGCAACTAGAAAATTCTGTAGACTATATACACACAAGTCATATCATTGAACTCCGAACTGCAATTCTGTTTCGATGAATCGTTGGCCACTAGTCTACAGACATTTAGCATTGAATTATTGATATTGTGTAGAGAGATATTACCCTCACTATGAAGCCAACATCCAACTAGTTTATGGACTGATTCTAATAATAATGAGCAAGACTCAATTTGATAACAAAAGATTCACAAAAATCCAAAACTTGGAAAGATAGTCCATGTTAAAAATGTCAAGCATTTTCATTTAAAAAATGTCATTTTTTCTTGTTTAAAAAGAACACTACTAAAAACATCAACAAATTATATTCCCTATTTCCTCTGAAGGGAAGAACTTAGGCCAAAAAAATGTGTTTCGGCAATCATCTGAAAAAATTTGGTAGGCAATTTTTTTTAATTTTAAAAAATATCTACTGTCTTATTATAGAGCAGGAGTTCTGACTTTAACAGTGCATATCCCTGAATGCCAATAAAAACTTCAGGGTAGGCACACAAATCTAGGGTAGATAGCTATAGGGGTAGCGGAAACATACAACTTTTTCCAATTGGCCTAATGCTCTGTCACAGACAAGATCCGAAGTCAAGTATTTAAACCTATGGTATATATAATGATCATTGCTTTCATCACAGTGTGTGAGAAAATGCCCGTTTAAATTGCATGACAATAATCATATTCTGCAATTGAGTACTAAACACAGTTAAAGCTTATTCAACTACAGATTTGTACACATCTTGTTATGTTGCATGCAAACTTCCTGGTAATTTCACTATCAGGAACAACACTGATGATTGGAAACATTTTGATTACAGTAATTTTTGACAATTAAATGAAAATGACAAAACGTAGTGATATACTTGAGAAAAGTAATTGGCCCATAAACATCATTTGGTAACTAACATGCAATTGAGCTGTTGTTTAATTGTTTAACCATTCATTCAAAACATAATCTTGCCTCAATCAAAATTGATCAATCTGAAAGCTTGTCATCAGAACATGTCAAATTATGATTGCAAACATGAGACATACATGATTGGCATAAAAAGTACCTAAATAGCAATGATTGGCAACCAAGATCTGTAAACAAGGAGACGGAGGATTAACATTTGTTGCCCCTGGCCCACTTAATCGGCTCTCACAGGTCCTGATTCTGGGATTGAGTGATCGTGAGGTTTGCAGGACATTTGGTTATCCCAATGCAAAAGGAACATTTTGAAGGGAGGAAAGGCCGTTACTGCGGGAGGTGTAGCGACTCATATAACTAAAGGCTTGGGTGAAAAGACAATGTGACCTTGATCTTTTATAGGTGCAAATACTTGACATGAAGCCTCATTTTCATTCACCAACAAGCTACTTGCTACAGAACTAATGGCCTATTTTATGTATGCTGCAGCCAGTGGTCCTATTCTGCCAGTTTATTAATATAAACTTCATTGATTTTACAGCAATTACTTTATCATCATATTTTAATCACTCTTGTTTGCCCGGATGTTAGCGCGGGGGTCTTTATGTGGGAGGACATCGGAGTACCAAGAGAAAACCCACACGTTCGGGTAGGTGACCCCAATACCTTGTCACACCCGATCAGGGAATCAAACCACAGCCGCCTTGTTAGAAGGAGAGTGGGTTATACAACGCACCACCTGATCACCCTGTTCACTCACTCAATATAGTCACATACGACCCACTTACAAATTTTAAATTTTTAGTTGTACAAATCATCCTCTATAACAAACCATGATAAAGGGATCTATTTTCCCAGGTTACCGTTATGATTGGATTATAATGCAACTTTTCTGATCAACAACAATCGATGAACAGAATGCCATCAAATTTATGTTTTGTCAGTAAAGTAAATGAGAGTGTGGAAACAAATGCTAAATTTTATTTCATATCATGACGTGAAAAAATATTCTACAGTAACTCTAATACAGGTTGTGTAGAGGACAGTACAAACCAATGGAATTATCACCGTCTGAACACATGTACTTAAACGACCTGAAGTTCCCGACTCTGTTCCAGACTCCAACCAGGCTTCAGTATATCTCAGTGTTGATAAAGATCATAATTCATCAACCGATACCAGACGGTCCGCTCACAATTATGTATGACACTTGGAAAATGCACTCTGATGACCATAGTGCCACTTTCTCTGCTGGTACAGACCTTGGACCAAATTGTATATCCGTGGCGGGACAGATTTTTTGTTTTATCAATAATTAATTCCTGTAGTCTAAGTGGAAGATGTGGTAATTCAACTCTCTAGCTATAAACATAGATGATAATGTCTTGTTGCAATTATATTAATTTCCATTGCATGTTGTCGACAAAAATGTCCAAAATCCAAAAAAAAGGTTCAAACAGGTATGTAAGCGTTCTACATATTCTGTTTAATATGTTTGAAGATTATTGTTTCTTGTTTTCTTTTGAGAATTTTACTCATGGTAAATTTAGTTTAAATGGCTATTAATATTCATTTATTCATATTATATTTAAATTCTTTTTGAAGTATTGAAAATGGAATAAAAACCTGTACAAAATATTGATTTGGTACATGACTTCCTACCTATTATATATTGAAAACATATCTGAAGAGTCATTCATTGTGAAATCGCATTGTAATGCGTCACACACTGTGACTGAATTTAAAATTCAGTCTTATTATGTAGATCATCTATATATTAATACGAGAAGATTATTTCTTTAAGTATTTACTTTGGTAATCCTTCTATATAGCCATCACTTAATACGCCAAAGCAGGATCAATGGTCTAGTGCGACATGTATTCATGAATGATTTACACTTCATTGCAGTAGAGGTATAGACTCAACGTCTACACATGGTCATTTGCTGTATTTTGTTATACAGTATAGGATACAGACATTACATTAGAATAAATTTCATTTAATAAAGTAACACAAAATATATTGCTTGGCGTTAGGACAATTTAAAGCAGAATCCACTCTTATTGTCCCGGTTTACGACAATGCCAGTCAGTGTACTTACCTTAGCAGGTAAACAGCTCTCTCGATATCACTGAGTTGTTCATCTACTGTTAGTTTTTCGAGTTCTTCTGTCGACTGTAAACAAAATAAAACGCATGTTACATTTTCTTACTAGTGTTATATGAGACTTGAAATATTCGTTCATAAATGACATCATTTCTAATTACTAAGTAAGAGCGTAAATTGAGAGTAGAGCTACCACCTTTAGACCCTCAGTCGGTCGATCGAGTTGCAAATCCTGCAGGTCATCTGCAAGCGACGTTGTTGTTTTATCCATTACGTGGTTTTGGTTAGTATAATGTCTTGTCGTTTAAACACCAACATTTCTCAATTATGTACAAATCATAACTCCCATTTCGTCCCCCTTTACGGAGGAGAAAATGCTCGAAATGCCGGTTGTTACTGTCCACTGAAAACGGCTTCACTTGACAACCCGATCAGCCATTGATCATGCTCAGGTACTTGTAAAATCTCGTTTGTTCTCGCGAGATATGGCAACGAAGGCGTTGGCGGCAAATTACGGAATGAGAAGCTTTTCCCCTCATAACAAAACACGGATTCATGGGTATTTTCGGAAGTTTAATTTACAGGGACTTTAAGAGACCACACAAGCATACTAATTTCCTTTAAACAAAAAGTTTATTTTCACATTTTCCGAGTATATCTGAGCAGAGACAGTATACCTTAATATGCCTAGTTAGGTTTCTGTTTGAACCCACCCCTACTATTCTAAGCCAATTTCAGATCCCAAATCGCATCCCTGTTCAGCTCTCGATCCGCCACTGTAAAGATTGAAAAGTATGCACTAATGAAAAGGGATGGTACATACAGAATATATACTAGTGTGTGTTTTTCATGAAGTTTAACAGATCGATATGGATTTATCAAGGTAGCCAGGCTTCTTACCGGGCCCTTAAATATCAGGCCTGCACTAGGCTGGGAGGCTGCGCCAGACTTCCGGAATTCGCCAAAGTTACTATTATACTACTTGTTAGGGACTCTGTCATTCAATGTTGAACCTAAAAGGACCTCATCTGCAGTTAGAAGTATATATAAGTAAGACGAGTATAAATCTACCCTAACAAAAACCGAGTCTTCCAGGCTGCTTTCACCGTGACCTTTGGCCCTTTAACCTTTACCGGTGACCACCAAAATTAATCGTTTAAAACTCGATGTTTCTATACTACGCCGGTGTAAATAAGAATTAAATGCGTTCCGTGGGGTTCATAAGCTATACGGACGGAATATCACACTGATACGCTGACAAAACGATTACTATATACCCCTCCCCTCTCACTTACAAAAATAGAGAAAGAAACGTCGGTATCGCGTCTATTCTGTTTTCCGTCATAAATTTGTCTTTACTTTGAATTAAAAGGAACCATTATAAAAATAGTTCCACGATCGGCAGAGTTATTTCTCGGTTTATTCAAATTAAACGATTAAACTGAAAACACAGTCAAGACATACACTAAACGTCTGAAATGGGCCGTCAAATGTGATAAAAAGACGTCCTTTTATGTTACACAAGATTTCACAAACATCGCGTGTTATATTACGTCAGCAGCAGTTTAAAAGCGATTTAACGGCTTAGCATTCATGCGTTCGCTTTTAACGTCACCGACTGAAAGAAGTACGCGTTTATGTAGTACATGTAATTTAACGTTTCCGCATTTAAAGCATCAATGTAGTGGTTTGGTAACAGGTTGTCTCGTTTTCAGTATCCAAAATGTCGTATAACTTAGACATTGTGTTGCACTGTCAGTGGCGGTAGTCTGCTAATATTGGCTTCTCTTTGTCAAAGTAGACAATTAAAAAATAAAATCTAAGTGTCGATGGTATCCGCATTTCTAAAACGCATCTAATTAAGATATGTACGAATGAATTTGTTATGTAATACTATGTCAACAATTATCTATCTGTAAATACTGCAACGCCCTCTTTCATTTCGTTTTCAAGACCCATTTTCTGCATGGCAGGAAAATAATTGATAAAATGAAAGTCTCGTCTACATCATGAAGTTTTTACAAATGTAGAAGACAAAACCGAAGTAGAGTTTTGTTTTATTAAATTTGAACGTTGAACGTGAATTTGTTCTGTTAGCATCTCGAGATCTCTTCAATGATGAGCTGGATCAACGAAAAGACATCGGTCTAATGACAGTTGTATACCGCTTGGGACCGTTTTACATTTTTCTGTTGCGGTTCAAGAACTGAGTTTGAGGAGGGGCTAAAATACCCACTTCAGACAGTGGGGAGGCAGTCTGAATTAGATTTTTTATGGTTCAATGCAAATTGACATGTTTAGGGGTTTGCAGAAGTCCCCGAAGTGCCCAGCTCTCTAAATCTACCACTGGTTGGTGTGTGTGTGTCTGTCTGCAAATTGTCTACTGTTATTGAGTAAGAGTAAATGGAATATAATTGCTCAAGTGTTTCTTATATTATTCAGACAAAAGAAACCAGTATCGTCATTTCTAGTCTGAATACATTTTGTGAGGAAATCTATATGTAAATACATATTATTTTAGATTTTCGGATCATCCCTCCGTCGATTTTATGAATTCCACATGTGTTCAGAGTTAGAGAGCATCCATTCTACAAGAAATAATTTTAAAAAAAAACAGCAAAAAAAAATTATGAAGATTTTCATCTCTTTCATGATCCGAATCAGAACAGGTTACAGTCGAAGGGAAATCACTCTGTCTAATTTTGACTATAACACGCTATATTTGCGCGGATGGATCACAAACTGGTCACGGACCACGAAAACATCGCCTCATGGAACTTAACAATAATCAAACAAGAATGCTGTGATTTTTTATCAAGACCTTGACCAACATACAAACAGCGATATCCTTATGACACATTCACACACTCGCTTCTACGCTTGCCAGGTGTATTGTCTATAGTCTCTGTTTCATTTGCTAGAAATTTTTAGATAAACAAGCGAAAAATACTTAATCTCGCCTGTGTTGTAATTCCGGTTCAGCAGGGGTCGCGGTGGCCAAGTGGTTAAGGCGTCTGATATTCTGCTACCACTAGCCCTCCACCACTGGGTCGCGGGTTCGAGGCCTACGTTTCTCCGGGAACTCCGGCTTTCCACCAAAATCTTGCACGTCCTTAAATGACCATAGCTGTTCATAGGACGTAAAACACAAACAAACCAAACCAAACCGGGTCAGCAATGAGTCACAGAAGAATACCTTTAGAAAAATAATTTAATAATTAATTTGCAATAGTTAACGTACGTGTCTAGTGCCCAATCCATTTGTAATTATTCACAGCAAAATATGTTAAAGCTAAATGCATATATATTCAAACTACATCACGTATTTTGGGGGCATCTATTTTTTGTTAATCTTTCTTTTTGTTATTAAGCGTTCCACTTTTCCCAGAATGAAGAAGGAACTTCAGTTTAACTAGTTTTTTTTTTTAAACTGGTTTGTTATTAAAATATACCTTGCAGTATACCATTCTTTTCCATACTCTTTCCAAATACGTAAACTGTTCGTTCGCAATGTTTGATTTTCATTATTTACCAAATTTCTGGTAAAAGGTAACATAAAAGGAGTCAGTCAATGTATATTAATGTTTCATAATAGCCCGGTCCAAACCCACAAGTCAGTCACAGACATTTCCCATAAAAACCGCCAACATTAAAGAAAATCGACCGGTATGAATACTTAAGTATATCATTATATTCTAAATTTATAGTTATTTGTGATCTTTATCTAAGTCCCTGTATTGTGTGTATCGTCAATGCAAACTATATTTCTGGAACAGCCAATCGTCATTTGAATGTTTGCTTCTTACGATGCGGGCGGAGTATTTCGGACCAGAGCGGGAACTCCCAACTGCTTTGAAAGCGGTTAGCCCCATGAATAAAAGCGATATTTTCTGTGAAATATGAGCACGCGATTCGTTTTATTTTAATAGGTTTCCGCTGCCGACAGCTATCATTGGCATAGGGTTTAACGTCTTATCAACAGCTATGTAATGTAATGACGTAACGGCTGCTGTCTTTGGCTTTTATAACTCAAGTTATACAACTATATGAGTAACAACACCGTATCCATTCGAAATCTTCCAGATTAACATTTATTTGTGGAATGTCACATTTTAAACAAACGGTCATGATGATTTAGTTCATTATCTGTCTGCATTTTGTTCAACGTGTCATTCGTTAAGAGGACCACAGTGGTTGTTTTGTAATTCATACAAAAGAAAATAAGTAGTTCAAACATTAAATTGTGTTTTATTGCAAATTAAAATAATTATGTTACAAGTAAGCGCCTTTCTGTATTCGGTTTCCTAGGTATCGGACGTCTGCTTCACGTTTTCCTGCACTCTGGCAGAACTTATGGTCCACTTTGCTCTCCTTTCTACTGCCTTCCTGTCGCGGTTGAGTCTTGCCCGCTCCTGTTTTTTGTCGATGTCCACTCTGTTTATTGGAGGAAGCCGTCGTGGAGGCTAGGCATGCCTCACGGGAGTAGGTTTCGTATTGGGGATATTTCCTCCTGTATTCTGGAGTACATGGAATTCCCACTAACTAATGCAGCATCGCAAGTTCCGTTTCGTGGTTTTCAAACACAACGTAAAGGCCATCGTCAAAAAATAAAGATTTATGTGTATTTTCGTGGAAATGCATTACATACATTTACTGTCTTTGTTCTGGGAGGCATAAAGATTCGTTCAAACTTCACATTACCTTAGTATTCCTCTCGGGAAAACAAACACAAAAACAAAACAATTACCACGGAGTTCAAACTATTTTATCGGTTTTAACATTTTTGAGTGTCCTCACGGCGTACTAAAATAATCTTTAACCATTTTAGTTGGACATTGTAGAACACAGCAGCGGCCTTCAAACCCAGGGGACCATTCCCTTCCCCAATCACAGCCTTCCGAGTAACAAATGATATTAAACAGGGATACGTGCTAGCTCCCTCAATCTTTTAGAATACACTGTGCATCCCCGATATCCAAGTTTACGCTCACTTTCGCTCTGTGCAGATAGCGAAAGTGAGCGTAACCCTTGGATATCGAGGATGTAAGATATGGCACTGGTATACTCGAAAATGTTTTACAGAGTACATCAGTAATGTAATGTACTATGACGTCATCAAACCATACTATTTATGACGTCATAATGCACTTGGTATCTATGTACAGATTGCTGCATGGCTATCACGTACGTCTAGCAACACTCTGTATACTCAAGTTAGTGAGAAAATGGGATGCAATAACTCGAAGACAGAAGAAAACACACATGAAAGGTCGTTCACATTCTGTTGGAGAAAACGGAACAAGGTAATTCTAAAAAACTGTTCTGAGCCAGTTAACAATTTAACTATCTTGCTCCAAGCTGAAATTCCCAGTAAGATTACATCATCATAGTTAAATAGTGACAATCAGATTTACTTTAATTACTAGACATTTGTTTTATAAATTATAATTTTGCTCTGTAAACATAGCAAACAATGACGTACCGAATTCATTTTGTATAACAATCTTTTAGCAACGCATTTTATCGGATGAGAGCTAAGAAGTTAGAAGATAAAGACAACACACAATCATAAAGTAGCTAAATTGTCCCTTTTTTCTTCATACCTACAAAGTTAGCGGTCAATATACCCCTTACAGCAAGGATTGCCTTTTTAATTTCAATAAGTCAAACAAATGTCTTATTTCTTTCTGAAAGGTCGAGCCCATCAACGTTCCTGTCAAAGAGAAGTTTGGGCCATCACTGGATGCTGAAACTTCCAACACAGCTCGCAAAACAGAACATACAGCGCTTATGCAGCTTAAACAGGAGGGAATCATCCCAAGGAAGGGGGAGTGAGGAGTGGCATTTGTGCTCGAGATTGGCAGCAAGTTCGAATTTGATCATTGGAGCCCCTTCGCTTTCCCGGGTACTCCAGAATACAGGAGGAAATACCCCCAATACGAAACCTACTCCCGTGAGGCATGCTTAGCCGTAATCTACGACCCTCCACGACGGCTTCCTCCAATAAACAGAGCGGACATCGACAAAAAACAGGAGCGGGCAAGACTCAACCGCCAGAGGGCGGCAGCAGAAAGGAGAGCAAAGTGGGCCAGAAGTTATGCCAGAGTGCAGGCAAGCATGAAGCAGACGTCTGATACATAGGAAACCGAAAACATAAAGGCGCTATCATGTATTATTATCTTTTAATTAAATAAAACAAAATGTCATGTTTCATCTACTTGTTTTATTCCATATAAACTTTCTTTGTTTTACAACAATTATAAATTAAGTTATTTCAACTTATATCAATCACTCTTGTTGGCCCGAATGCTAGCGAGCGGGGGTCTTATTGTGAGAGGAAACCGGAGTACCCGAAGAAAACCCACATAATCGGGCAGATGACCTTTTACCTTTTTACGCCAGATCGGAGAATCGAACACCGGCCGCCTTGGTGAAAGGCAAGTGCGCTATCCACTGCGCCACCTGATCGTCCTTGTGTATTAATAGCACAGTGTATCTTGAAAAAAACCTATGACCATACATGTATATAGGTGGTTAATCAGATATCAAATGATTTGTATGTTAACGTGATGACTTTCCATCGTAATAAATGTTCTGTCCTTACCGTTTCTGGCAAAGGAAAGGTCCAACATCACCAATACACTTTACATAATATATATACTCTTCAAACAACTGACTCGGCAAAATACCTTGGAATAGCTGTTCAATCAGATCTCAAATGGGATCAAAGCATGCATTATGTCTCCTCTAAAGCAAACCAGTGCCAAGGATTTCTATGCCGTTACATGATAATAAATTCTGTAAAAAATGCATATAATTACTCTGGTAAGCCCAAAATCGGAATACATCTTCACTGTGGTGGATCCACATCAAAGAAACCATGTGGATAGGAGACTTCCTAAGTGGACGCTCACAACAAGTGGTACTCGATGGCTGCAAGTCCCAGAGTGCTCCTGTACTCTATGGTGTGCCTCAGGGTAGCGTACTTGGGCCGATCCTATTCCTACTGTTCACCAATGGTTCCACTGTGCGGCTCTTTGCTGCGATTGTGTGCTGTACAGAGATCAAGAACCGGAGGATAGTAGTAAACTGCAAGCAGACCTCGACGCTTTACAAGTTTGGGAGCAAGACTGGCTCATGGAATTCAAACCCCAGCCAGAAGTGCCAGATTCTCCACATAACAACTAAGAGATATCCGATAACATCTCCATACACCATATCAATGACCACATCCTAGGGTCAGCAAAATACCTCGGAGTGAACATCCACAGCAGCCTTAGCTTGAATGACCATATCAATCAGGTCGCTAAGAAAGCTAACAACACCAGAGCTTTATTACAACGTAACATCTACCAGTGTCCACGAAACTGTACTATAAGACACTTGTAAGACCAATTATGGAGTATGCCAGTGTAATTTGCGATCCCTCCACAGCCAACAACATCAACAAACTCAAGATGGTGCAGCGTTGGTCAGCCAGATCCAACACCGGTGACTACCACACTACCAGCAGTGTGTCGTCTATGCTGCAACAACTCCAGTGGC
>NW_018408781.1:24382-50560 GCF_002113885.1 Mizuhopecten yessoensis | reverse complement strand
AAAATTAATGCTTTTTATTGTAACCTTCCTAACCGCCCGGGCGATGTTAATCATATCATTATACAAGAACGATAAAGTTTTTTTACGGCTGACAATATTATGTATAATCGATTAAACATATCCATTCAATTATTTTGGTATTATATATATTGTTGGAACTGTTTAACTATCTTGTATGTACAACATAATATCTCATTGTGGTACTTATACCTTACCATCGTGTACGTACAAGAAAGTATCTTCACACAGCATACTATTGTGTACGTAGTAATAAGTTGTACGTACCAGAATGAGATGATATGCTGTACTTACAAGTATGATAAGTTGTACCATTTTAACCAGATAGCTTAGCAAATGTACCACTGTTGGTAATATGCACACCCTTACATGAGTTAATCAGCGTGGACATTTCAGATATATCATTGTCTACACTAGTGAATTGGTCAACAATTATAAAACGCGAGACTATATCAAGGGCGGGTCCAGGTGAGGGCGTAATGGGCGTACGCCCTCCCTTTTCCAAAAAAAAAGATTTTTTTTTTATCGTAATCTGCTAATATTGTATTGAATATGGCAATTTATCATATTCATTAATTAAAGACATACTCTGATAAATAAATAAAAATGTCAAACCATGACACTTCAACTATTAAATATACATGCTCCAAGTCAGGAACCGTTACAATAGTGCATTTCACAATTATTTTATGTTTTTTAGCAAAAAAAGGTCCAAAACAGATTTTATTACGCCCCCTCTTTCAAATATCCTAGAAACGCCCCTGTATAAAGCTAGTGGCCTTGGCTGTCGCACTGATTTGAACTTACCGTTTGTTTACCAACTTAGTGATGCCATGAGTAACTCATTAATTAAACAGCAACGATGTTATGGTGTTATTTGTTCTTTTGTACGACAAACGTACAATGTCTGAAGACTAGATTTATATTTTGACGGTGGACCTCTCGTATCCCCCTTGCGGGCGGGACGCCAAATTAGGTAATAATGAACAAGTCCCCTGTGGATTCATACATTTGTCATCACCAGGTTGCCCCTATAATAATACCATCTGACTTCTAAAACACGCTGTTGATAGAGAATTTGAACCAAAACTTAAATTTTCTTTCCAGTACACAAAAAAAGAGTCTTTGGGCCATACTTAAAATATGTTTTTTTGTTCTTGTTAGTTAAACATAAAAACAATCCTCAGAACACGGGAAATCGCTTCTGAGACGTCCTAGAAAACACATTTTTTGGGGGGGAGATCCCCCAAAACCCCCTTACGGGAAGGGGGTTTCTACCCTCCCCCTCCTCGCGCTACGCGCTCGGGCTGCTGCCTTTCGCAGCACACCGTTGACTATTGAGAAAAAAAATTCGGCCCCCCTTTTAGGAAATCCTGGATCCGCACTTGGGAGGTAGGGTCAGCAAAATACCTCGGAGTGAACATCCACAGCAGCCTAAGCTGGAATGACCACATCAATCAGGTCGCTAAGAAACCTAAACAACACCAGAGCTTTCTTACAACGTAACATCTGCCAGTGTCCATGAAACACCAAGGAACTGTGCTATAAGACACATGTAAGACCAATTATGGAGTATGCCAGTGTAATTCGGGATCCCTCCACAGCCAACAACATCAACAAACTCGAGATGGTGCAGCGTAGGTCAGCCAGATCTGTTACCGGCTGACTACCACACTACCAGCAGTGTGTCGTCTATGCTGCAACGACTCCAGTGGCCAACCCTTCAGGAGACCAATATCATCATGATGTACCGTATTGTATACCAACAAGTGGACATACCCGCTACACACCTCACCCCAGTGGCAGTAGCCATCAGGCTGTGGAACAGCCTACCAGCCAACGCCATAGCGTGCAACTCCCTGTAACAGTTTAAGGCTGAGCTGCAGCACACCAGGCTTCGATAGATAGGTCCCTCTTTACCTGCACTGTATATAGTTGTATTATCTGCACCACTTGCGGTTCTACTCACTGCGCACATGCAAGTACGTTAATACACCAGATGGTGGACTGTACTTTATTGGAAAAAAGAAGAAGATATCATATGGTTCACTCCCCCATAGTCACATGCTCAAGTCAAAATCCATTCTCCTGTAAAAGATATAACTGCTAAAAATTGCAAAATAATAATTAATATGAGGCAAAGAAGTAATTCCAACAGTGTGGACAAGTTTAGGTTGTCAAATTTTCGGAGCGATTCGCTCCTTTATCAAGACACAGTGAAACAGAACAGTTACATGTACATATACATCATATTACAAGAAGATAGAACTGAATATATATATATATATATATACGTCTCTACTCGTTATAACGAGATATTATTGGGATGTCCTCAATCAGCCAGCGTACTGAACCAAAATTGTCGCCAGATAATTTTATACACCCTTTATAAACCTTACCTTATCGCACAGTTAAGGATTTTAAATGAGTTATATACGTTAGTTGCATTTAGGTCGTGTATAAGCCCACGATGTAGTCTACCATTTTGGTTGTAAAGATGTTGGTTTTTTTTAAGAGAAAATAAAATAAGAGTGCCTGTGTGATACTGTGAGTTAATTAACGTGAAACGATTAAAACTATATATAGACTATATGTCAACTATAATTCTCGGAACTATGGTGATCTATTGTGATTTTCATAATCAGATTAGATTAGAATTTATTTCATAGTCGTCATCTCTACAACAAAACAAATGTTTGCCCCGAAAGGTTATCCGCAGATACGCTATCATCTCTATTTAAACTAACCAAAACAAATACACGTGGTGGTGTACTAAATATAGACCACTTCCGCCTAAACCGTTGCATCATGGGAAATAGGAGCAACTCTGCGATGGAAAGAAAACAAGTCGCGGACGTGTGTCAGCTGCTGAAGATTTAATGCATTCTCCAAGATGGCTTTAGACATAGCATCCTCCATGGAGCAAACAACAGTCACGTTTGAGCTGAAGGATGGTAGGTGAAACGCTCCACTGTAGACCGACCTGTTGTCCATGGCAGTTTCCCAAACGTCTAGCAGTCTCGTCAACAAACAGCTGATAGTTTTTCCCTGTTACGCTTTCTCTAGCCACAGTAGTTGTGGGATACAAAACTAATCTACGAACTCGATGTTAAATATAAATCTAAATGTTTCGTAGGGAACAATGTGTTTGTATATCGGATTGGTTTTACTTTCGTTCTGTTATTCATTCCTAAAATAGGGCTTATCCGTACCTTGCGTAGTGCACGTCTTTAAATCCACACTGTCCTGTCATTACTGGGCTTATATATAATAATTTATTGCACGTTTTGTGTCACTACATCCATGCACCAAGGAAACACCACTCAGTGCTGGGGAGAATTTTAAACTCCCACCCCATAATAGTCTCTGGATCTGCCACTGCAGCGGTGACAATATAAGCCTTTTATTATTAGACTGTGATTATCACGTAACAGGTCTGAATATTGAAAGCTTTTCACTTCTGTTATAATTTGTACAGTGTAACACTAGTACTTAGATCCAGTTGTCCTGTTAATATAAGTATGTAAATAACTATACTGACATCCTTTTTATAAAAAAAATAACAGATTACATAAAACTTCTGCACCCAAAAATAAGCAAAATCATAAACAAATATGTTAATTTGCATCCAGGTATAGTGGACAAAAAATATGTTAAATTTGCATCAGGTATATATATTGGGCAAGGGGTTTGTTAAAATGACCCAGTTGTTGGGTGTTCATCATGGAAGGGGGGGGGGGGGGGTAAATACCATACATTCAGACAAGTTTAAATATGATACTTAGTTCCCCCCCCCCCCCCCCTCAAAAAAAATCAGTTAAACAAAAATATGAAAATACCTTACAAGAGAATATTTTATTCTTTTCTTTTTTTGGCCATAATTCAGCACATGGAAATTTTACCCTCTAAAATGGGGTCTTAATAATAACTTTTTCTTTGTAACAGCTACTGGTCTGGAAGCATAGTGTAGTGTCACTATTCACCTACAATTTTGTGTTTAAGTACATATTGGGAAGGCAGATTGTCACATACTCAAATTAGGTCATGTGCATCCCTTTATACAGAGTTAAGGCCCCTTGTTTATATGGGAATATCTCAAAATATATGAAGTGGTAATGCTGTGTACTGATATAAGGTTTCATGTCCCACTATATACAGAGGTCAGGGACTATGGGTTGTACACAATATTATGAGTTGTTTCAAGTATGATTCAAACATTCTTAGCTCTTATACCACTGTAGACAATAATGAACTCATCCATATAAATGCATGGTAGAGTCTACTTAAGTAAATTGGGGGGGGGGGGGGGGCGATTAAGCATTTAGTGTTTTGCCTGCAGTGGGACAGGGCTCCTTATTAACTTTTACATTATTGACTCACTTCTATACTCTAATTAGATATCAATACAACATACTGTAGACAGGATATTTGTGTGGCATGTTATTTCCATGGGTCTCTACTCTCTAGGTGAATCTACAAATTCAAATTGATAGACATTTATGGTCATAAAGCACTACATATCTGATCATCTGGAAACACAAATTCACAATCCAAGATTTTCTGCATATTTATGAAAAACTGTAAAAACACCTGTTTGTAATGAAAGTTCTATTTATATAATGTATACAGAATTTTATATTTGTTTGTAATGAAAGTTTTATTTATATAATGTATACAGTATTTTATATTTGTTTGTAATGAAAGTTCTGTTTACACAAGGCATACAGTATTTTATATTTTAAATTCAGAAACAAATATTATTAAATTCTTTGATGTATTAAAAAAATATTGTTATTGGAATTGAATGATTTAGGAAATATTGGTAAGTAGCTAATATTGTTTTTTTCCTGTCATTATTTCCTTCAAGTTAGCTGATTGAATTCTTTTAAGAACAGCATATTAAGGAATATCATTAATTAGAAATTGTATCATACCATATTTTTTATATATTTGTATGCCATGATCCTATGGGGAACCATGGGTGGCATATAACATACTTTCAATATTCAACTTGACGTTTGTCTTTTACCTTTCAGTTTGGTTTGATGTTTTTATTTAGTATTTGTTTTTGTCGACCATTTGTTGGCCCTAATGACCTATCATGTGTTGGTGGGCTGTTAAGCATTGATAATAATAATAATAATTGTCAAAAAATAAAGGCTTTAGGGCAGTTGAATGGCAAGTTACAACAGCAATAAATGTATAGAGGATGCAAACTCAAGTCCAGAGTGTTGTTTGAATACAGGTCAAATCACTCATTCCTGAAAAGTCGGTCACACAATCCAAGTCAGTGGAGTATTTGTTAATAAGGATATATCCATCACCAGTTTACCAGTTTTCAAATATTAAAATACATACATTGTAGGTGATACATGACAAATATTCATACATGTTAATAATATGGCAATTCATGGCAAGTATTTATTTATAGTCCTCGTTATTTGTGAAAAACGACCCTTCCAAACACCTGAATAGAATAGTAAAGCTGAAAAAACCATGCTTTGACAACTTGAGCTACCTGTCCAGTAGGTGTGTTCAGCAGGAGGTCAACAGGTGGTAGTGATGCAGCAGCTTTCTCCCCTTGGGCAGATATTGGACTAACCCAAAGAGCCAGATTTGGACCAAGGCATTCTATTTCTTGGGTTGAACCACATTTGTAAACAATGCTGTGCTGGTTTTGTAACAGGTGTGTGTCAAAATGTAACATCAGGCTAACGGAGCACAGCATTGGAGACGATAAATACAATAGTTGATAATACCTATAAATTAACTCATTTACCCCTGAAGTTCCATAATGAACTTTTCTAATCTTTGAGTTCAAATGTGTCTTCAGGTGTGAATGAGTTAACAGAATATTTCCTAAGTGCTAATTTCGTCAGTGCTAGAAACTCAACTTCACACATATGCAATACATGTATTCAGGGATTGAAAGGTTCATTAGGAAAGTTGTTTCCAGTATACTTCACACTCACAATTTCACTATTATTGTAGAGTTTCTGTAAATTGTTCTTACTATAGCCTTATTTCATAAGTCATGTTTAAGTTACAGATCTATAGTCTTTTGTTAGTCTACTGTCCAAGATCTATGCGTTTCAGTATGAGATGAGGTATCATCACATGTGAAGATATTTTATTTCAAATATCAACATTCCAGTGGAGATATTAGTGTTTTAATATCACACTGATAATGTAATAATAATATGCCCATGCTTGGTGATAAGTCCAGCCCCCTGTTTTCTCTACTTTCCGTGCTTAGGGTTGGTGCCCATTAATAAGCCCATCCTCAAGTTTGTCAGCACTATGGAGAAAAAAAAAGAATTGTTGTTAGGGCTGCAACGATTACCATGTGTGCTTATCTGAACAGAAACCGGGTAACCGTGTGTGCTTATCTGAACAGAAACCGGTAACTGTGTGTACTTATCTGAACAGAAACTTGGTAACTGTGTGTGTTCATCTGAACAGAAACCGGGTAACCCTGTGTGTTCATCTGAACAGAAACTGGGTACCTGTGTGTGTTTATCTGAACAGAAACCGGGTAACCGTGTGTGTTTATCTTAACAGAAACCTGGTTACCGTGTGTGTTTATCTGAACAGAAACCGGATAACCGTGTGTGCTCATCTGAACAGAAACCGGGTACCTGTGTGTGTTTTTCTGAAAAGAAACCGGGTAACCGTGTGTGCTTATCTGAACAGAAACCGGGTAACCGTGTGTGCTTATCTGAACAGAAACCGGGTAACCGTGTGTGCTTTTCTGAACCGAAACTGGATAACCGTGTGTGTTTATCTGAACAGAAACCGGGTAACCGTGTTTGTTTATCTGAACAGAAACCGGGTAACCGTGTGTGCTTATCTGAACAGAAACCAGGTACCTGTGTGTGTTTATCTGAACAGAAACCGGGTACCTGTGTGTGCTTATCTGAACAGAAACCTGGTTACCGTGTGTGCTTATCTGAACAGAAATCGGGTAACCGTGTGTGCTTATCTGAACAGAAACCGAGTAACCGTGTGTGCTTATCTGAACAGAAACCGGTAACTGTGTGTGCTTATCTGAACAGAAATCGGGTAACGGTGTGTGTTCATCTGAACAGAACGCGGGTAACCGTGTGTTCATCTGAACAGAAACTGGGTACCCGTGTGTGTTTATCTGAACAGAAACTGGGTAACCGTGTGTGCTTATCTGAACCGATACTGGGTAACAGTGTGTGTTCATCTGAACAGAAACCGGGTAACCGTGTTTGTTTATCTGAACAAAAACTGGGTACCCGTGTGTGTTTATCTGAACCAAAACCGGGTAACCGTGTGTGTTGATCTGAACAGAAACTGGGTAACCCTGCGTGTTTATCTGAACCGAAACTGGGTAACCGTGTGTGTTTATCTGAACAGAAACCGGGTAACGGTGTGTGTTTATCTGAACAGAAACCGGGTAACCATGTTCTCTTGTGCAATGAAATACGGCTACCAATGATTTTTTTGATAAAAATATGATTACTTGATTCATTAAGTGCATAAACAAAGATAACTCAATACTTATGTCTTGTGAATACAGTTGTAAGACCTTGTAAATTCTCAAAATCTTTATGAAATGGTAACATATTGCTAAATTTTCATAGACTCCCTTTACTCTTATGTGTTGTTAACGCTATGAGCATGTATTTCTGTGCATCACTTCCGGTCAGAACACTGACGATAGCTGCCGGTGAATGATGACTTACATTGTTCAACAGAATGTCAGTCGATATTATGTTTACATTCAAAGTTAATTGTTTACATGATCTCAATAGTAAAGCAAGTATACTGATCACGAGTGTTTTCGAGGTCTGTCAATCAGCCATCAGGAGCGACATTTCTACCTGGGAAGTTGAGTAATACTGACCTACATTTTGGGATGGTTTACGGGTACATGGATTTGCAATATCAGTTATGCTAACCACCAGAATGTATAGAAACATTTTGCGGTGAATAAATGATCTTGACTTAATTAGGGATTAAACTACAAATAGATATTTCTAATTTTACATTGCAGAAATCTTTTAACTAAGTTATTTAAAAATATTATATATACAGTAATATAATAATTAAAAAATATTTTCAAAATGTTTAAGTATTAATGACACAGGAGACAGCGGTGGCATTAATGTCTGATATATATATAGTTCTGATATTCTGATATATATATAGTTCTGATATATATATAGTTCTAATATTCTGATATATATATAGTTCTGATATATATATAGTTCTGATATATATATATATAGTTCTGATATATATTTAGTTCTGATATATATATATAGTTCTGATATATATTTAGGTCTGATATATATATAGTTCTTTTCATTTTCAGTCAACCTTCATGACCAGGGAAAGAACAGTGTTGGTATGAAGGATTTTGAACTACTGAAAGTTCTAGGAACAGGAGGTAACAAAATGACATCAAAGTGTAAAAAACTGATATAAAATTGATTTTGCCATATGAACATCCGGTCTGAAAAGAGTGATTAATGAATATGAATGAATATACAACATTTGATATAGCGCCCTATCCAGCTAACATAAACCATATAAAGCGCTTTACAGTACATAGATATATAGTTAATACAATTAGCATATACATTAATCAATACAATTTTGAGGAATTCGCAGGAGCTGCCTTATGCTAACTACTAGTCCTATGCCACCTGGCTAATATCTCCCGATGTGTGTGTGCAGGAGATGTAATGTGTGTTCTGTTTGTAGTGGGACTGTGCTTCCAACGGCATCATTTATTATAGTGCCACCTCACTTGTAAGTTGAATGCTACAGCACAGATGCCGCAACATCCACCCCAGACCAATTTATACCCTACCTGGGTTGTTTTATTTTCCAGAAAAAAATCGTTCATTTGTGAAATTTGAAAAAAAAATGGAAAATAACTTAAAACATTTGTACAGAAGATTTTTTTTATTTGAATAACAGAAATGGGGTTAAAATGTGGCCACTTAATTGCATCCTGTGCATCTGTCTTTGATTTGTTTTGATGTGATGTTAGTATATGAGATTGCCATTTCATAAATTGGCAAATACTTCACAACTTAATATAAAGTTGATAACCAGGGTAAGTTTCCTTTAAAATTTGATCATAGATCATTAATGTGTCCTTGTATCTAATTCTGTGTATACTGATCAACCAGAGGGTTTTTTTTCAAGCCTATGGGAAAGTTTTCCTGGTAAGAAAAATTGGTGGAGCTGATGATAAAAAGTTGTATGCTATGAAAGTTCTTAAGAAGGCGGCAATTGTACAGAAAACGAAAACTACAGAACACACCAAGACTGAACGACAAGTGCTGGAGGTGATTCGACAGTCGCCATTCCTTGTCACGTTACACTACGCCTTCCAGACAAAAGCGAAACTTCATCTCATCCTAGGTAGGTGTTACATGCTATTCATTTTATAAGGAGATACTTAAGGAGGTATGCTACCTTACTGTTCACCTAGCTACTTTTTATAAGAGTTTCATAAAAGAAACATGTGAAGTGTCTTATCGGTCAGTAGTTTTACTTTCTGCTTCCCCAACATACTGTTCACCGATCCGCCTGTCGGTACAACATCGTGGTAAGATTTTGTGTGAGCTTCTTAACTGTTATTCTAGAAGTCCAATATTTGAAAAACATCTTGAGGAATACAATACCAATATTATTAAATGTAAGTCACTATGACCTATATTTTCCACTTCTCTTACTTTGGTAAGACTTTCTTGCTCTCTACTTCATTAACTTGCCGTCCAACAATCATTAAACTTAATACATAGTTACATCTTTAATTTCATACTATATCGGACCAGTAACAAAAAAAGTAGGGTTTATACATAGGGAATATATTTTATGTTGAATGACAAACTTTAATTTAAGTTTGAGGATTCAAGATAGCTTAAGGAGGCATGGTAGTCTAGTGGTAGGATGCTGGGCTTGTGACTTAAAGATTGTTGGATCGAGTCACGGCACAGCACTGTGTTGTATCTTTGAGCAAGATACTTTACTCTGCTTGTTCCAGTCTACTCAGCTGTAAATGAGTATGTGGTTGGGCAGTGCTAGAATTGTTCAATGCTAGCTGTAAGCGCCGAAATGGCAGCTCCGGCTGGATGCTCCCCTGGGAGTTGAGAAAGATATTGGCTGGTTGCAAAGGCCCTTTAACCACAGATAATAATTTGTGAATCGCTTTGAGACGACCTACAAACTGGGTTGTGATAAAGCGGTATATAAGAACCCCAAATTATTATAATTATCACTGCTGCAACTTTAAATTGGCTGAGAAAGTTACAGTTAAATATAAATTCTATTTGGCCTACTTTCTTGATTTGTTTTGGTAACAATAAACAGGGTACATACTTTAAATGTCGAAGAAGATTGTGGCCATGTTTTCTGATTTGTTGATCATGTATTTATCCTCACCAGTCGAGTTATATTTGGCAGATTTGAATTTCTTTCACAAAAATATATTTTGTTAATGTAGGACTAGTTCAGGTGACATTTATATCAACCCGTGTTAGAATTTGTATCTTTGACAGATTTTATTGAAATTTTGTACCCATCATCATTACACAGGAAAAATACATGTGAATTTCAGGTCAAATGTTCAGGACAATTTCACATGAAAAGAACCAAAAAATCAATTTCAGGTCAAATATTGACCTTAAATTTACATAAAATTTTCACCTAAATATCACATTTGCTTACAATTTTATTTTTGAGCATCCTATTAAACTATAAACTGTGACTTTACAGATTTAATCAGTATTGTTTTTGTTTGCAGATTATGTAAATGGAGGCGAACTTTTTACTCATCTAAATCAACATGACAAATTCACGGAAAAAGAAGTACGAATTTACATTGGTGAGATTGTTTTAGCTTTGGAGACACTTCACAGGGTGAGTTACTGGAGACTCTATAGTTTTGGCATCATGTGTTTGTAGTAGTGGTGAGGTTTATGGAAGAACACATTTAAAGAAATAACGAAAGAAGAATTTTCATGATGGATATTAGAAGAAAAAAATGTTATTATAAAGGACTTAACTCTTGATTTCGACTCCAAGAAAAGTTAACATTGATTCCATATAAGCTTTCCTTTTAAGGTCATGGATGTCTGCTATGTATTAGGTACTGTATGGGACCAGACTTAGATCCTTGTTTCTGCAGTATTTTATAATGGAATTCACTTTTCATAATTGTGCTTTGATGAGCAGCTTTGGAACTATTCATTAATATATTCACATATGTGTGGTAACTACACATTTATGTAATGCTAAAATCATTTTGCTTTAACTTTGGGACAGCTGGGGATTATCTACCGCGACATCAAACTGGAGAACCTTCTCCTGGACAACACAGGACACATCATCCTCACAGATTTTGGACTCAGTAAGGAATTTCTTCCTACAGAGGTGAGACATCATTCAGATTGCAAATAGTTTCTAAACTTGCAACAAGATTGTTCAAAATATTTGCCATTGTGTAGTTGGCAGAACAGAGTTGTCAAATTACTGAGAGATAATAATTTGGATCGATTGATTACGCCATTGAACACTGTAAAGGAATGTGTGAAATTGTTTCACTAGTGCGGAAAATGAAAAGTGGTTTGGAGGTTTACATAATGACCATAATTGTGATAACAGCAATAATTAAGTGGAATGCCAAATTTCGTGGTAATTTAAAGCTAAACATTGAAACAGGTCTGTGTTCTCACCCGAAATACCTGAAGAAGATAGGCGTTGTACATTATATCAACTGTATTGAAGATAAATATTTATGTCTGATTGCATGTGAATTTTATTCAGATGGCAGAGCTCATCTTTTTGAACAGATCGTGCCAGGTTTTAACTATTTTAATGCTGTACAGAAACTTGTTGTTTTAATCAACAAACCTAATTAACAATATATGTCTAAGCAAGCACAGTTCATAAGATGTATCATAGAGGAATGCAGTTTTTAGGTCACCTGTCTGTCATCCATCGTGTGTCGTGCGTAAACTTTTTACATTTTCAACTTCTCCTCAAGAACCTGTGCAGATTTTTTTAAAACTTGATCAGAATCATTCTTGGTAGATGCGGCTACAAAATTGCAAAATTGGGATTCCTACCCAAACCCCTGGGGCCAGGGTGTGTCCCAAAGTGAAAATTAACCAATATTTAACAAATCTTCTTCAGACTCAGACTCAGAGATACTATAGTCCATTTCTCTGCATAGATTGAAAGATCATCGGGGACTTTGTTTAAATCGTAAATTTCAGTACCCCTGGGCAATTGGTTCTCCTTTGGGGAGGGGGTAAAGTTTACTTTAGTTTATAAAGGGAAATAACTTTTTGGGGTATACTGTGTCAATTTTCAGTAGGAAATTATTCTTACTTGGTAAGAATCATCCTTGGAGGAAGATGATGTGAAATTGTAAATTTCAGTACCCCTCAATTGGTATACAAAAATTATAAGATACTTTTATCCTAAAATGAACACATTTTTTGTCTGGAAAACAGCATTGCTTGAGATGGCTTTCAGCTGTTATTATTTGTCTATAAATGTTTAATAACTAACCACAGCAAGGGATTGTTATACATTTTGTATGTATACTGTAGCATATGATCCCTAGTTTTGGTTGCATCATAAATGATCCTTCAATGCATTGTTAGTTTGACAACATTCGTCTATTGGGGGAAAAATTCCTGCTCTTTGAGAATTTCAGTTTTATGCTTCTACGAAAAAATTAACCAATTCGGGCAAGTGAGCTTATGTTATGGTGCGGCGTCGTCCGTCCGTCCGTCTGTCCGGCGTCAACTTTTTGCTTTAAACAACTTCTTTTCGGTAACCAAAAGGCCTAGGAAGATGATATTTGGCCAGTAGCACGCTGGGATCAAGGGCTACCAAGTTTGTTCAAATAAATGACCTTGACCAACTTTCAAGGTCACAGGGGTTGAAATATGTTAAAATCTTCAAACAACTTCTTCTCAATAACCAAAAGGCCCAGTGTACTGATATTGGGCCTGTAGCATGCTGGGATGAAGGGCTACCAAGTTTGTTCAAATAAATGACCTTGACCCACTTTCAAGGTCACAGGGGTCAAATATGTTAAAATCTTCAAACAACTTCTTCTCAATAACCAAAAGGCCCAGGGTACTGATATTGGGCCTGTAGCATGCTGGGATGAAGGGCTACCAAGTTTGTTTAATTGAATGACATTGACCCACTTTCAAGGTCACTGGGGTCAGATGTCCTAAAATCTTCCAAAAACTTCTTCTTAATAACCAAAAGGCCCAGGGTACTGATATTGGGCCTGTAGCATGCTGGGATGAAGGACTACCATGTTAGTTCAAATGAATGACCTTGATCCACTTTCAACCTAATGTCCTTGTTCCACAATCAAGGTCAGAGGCGTCATATGTTTAAATCTTTTAATAGGTTCTGATGAAATCTTAAGATTGCAAGTGTTAGATTAATAACAGGTGAGCGATGCAGGCCCATTGGGTCTCTTGTTAATAGGTGTTTTGATAAGGTTTAGGTTTACACCTCACCAAAAGAAAATTGAAATCAGAGGAGGGGCTATTTTAGAAACCAGGCCCTTTGGCTATATTGCTATTAACGACTTCTTATCTGGACCTCTGCACTGGATATCAATCATATTTGATTGGAAGCATTCATGGGAGGTTGGAATTCAAAATTATAAAAATGGAGGGGCTGACCCCCCAGGGATTGAGGGGCAAGACCAAAAAGAGTTATTTGTCTGTATTGGTTTTAAGTTATAAGTCTGTATTGGTTTTAAGTTATTTGTCTGTATTGGTTTTAAGTTATTAGTCTGGATTGGTTTTAAGTTATTTGTCTGTATTGGTTTTAAGCGATTTTTTTCTCTGGAACTAAGCAATAGATATCAACCATAATTGACTGGTAGCATACCTAGGTGGGTGGGATTAAAAATTGTACAAATAGTGGGGCTGACTTGGGGTGGGTCCAAAAGTGGGCAATTTGGTTATATTAATGCTAGCACTGGATATCAATCAAATTTGGTCAAAAGTATTCATGGGAGGCAGTAATTCAAAATGGTGCAATTGATGGTGCAATTGTACAAGTGGTGGGGCTGATGACCTAGGGGGCTGAGGGGCGGGGCCTAAAAGGTTAATTTGGCTATTTCTCTGGAACAAATTAAGCAATGGATATCAGCTATATTTTGTTGGAAGCACCCCTAACTAAAATAGTTTACAACACCCTATATCCATATATACAATTGCTGAGTATAAAGAGATGAATGCACATGCTTCCAAGATGTCTCCTGGGTCTGGCCCCACCCTTGGAGACTAAGTCCCTTGGTCATAATTTTGAAACGATTGAGATCCCCACCCCAAAACTAAATACATGTATGCAATTGCTCAGCGTAAAGAGACAAACAATCTGATATTTAGTTTTAGCATTGATCCCTGGGTCTGCCCACACCCTAGGGACCTAGATACAGGTCCCCTGGGCCTCTTGTTTAGTCTAAGCTCCTTTTTTTTAAGTATCGATAAACTAGGTTGTATTAATAACAAATATCTATAGTGTCTCATAAGCCTTAATAGTGTTAATATTATATTGTTTGCACATTATTAGATCATGCTTGCTTGTATGTATGCACTGTATGTAAAATTGACATATGACACTTTTAATGAAATAAGTTGTATTGTTAATATATGAACAGGTATTTTTCTGTCAAAAAATTTGACAGTCGGCTATAATGATTGCTTTGTTTGTGTTAATTACTTAATAAACAAGTTTACACTTAATATTTCAATTTTCCAGAATCACAGAGCGTATTCCTTTTGTGGAACAATAGAGTACATGGCCCCTGAGGTGGTGGAAGGTGGGAGGACGGGACATAACTATGTAAGTTCTTGTCACAGTCAAGTACAGTATAACCTGTCTAAACTGGCCCCTGTTTAATCCCAAACCCTGTCTATGTCAGCCTTGTTATTTAGTTCAGACATTTTCTCTATTGAATAATGGAAAGTCTAATCTGAACCCTGTCTACTCTGCACCCTGTCTAATCTAGACACTGTCTACTCTGGACACTGGCATTGTTTTACTGATCTTGCTGTATAAATAATTGTTAATATGCCCTGTTCATTCTACCTTTTCAATTTCCCTCTGTTGGCTTCCCCCTGCAAAAGTTTTATTGCAGACATCATTACACTGTTTACATTCTTTGCAAATACCAGGTAAAAAAACATGAAATTGATATATTTTCCTTCATTTTCTGTTTATAAATCAGTGTTAAAAAATACATTGGTTTTAACATACAGTCCAACCTCGTTATCTCGAAGTCGACATCCGAGTATTCGAGTTATGCGGGTTCATAAATTTGGTATGAAATTTGCTGTTGGGACAAACCACTAGCAGTTGTTGGTTTTGTTAATAGTTAATGCTTATAATCAATAGATAAATGATAAACGTAATCAATATAACAAATACAGCTATGTGATTTTACAATAAACACGCTTACAAAAATAGAGTAAGTTATTTCAGAAAAACGAACTTTCATTTTTAAACGCGATCCAAACAGTTGGACCATATTGTGAATTCGTTATTAAATATGGCCGGGCCTAGTGATTCATTGTTGTTTTTGGCTAGTATACATCTTGGTAAAGTCGTTCCAGGTCTGCATTTGTATTTGCAAGTCCCGTCAAGTTTTACTCCTGAAGTGTTACATTTAAAACCGAACTATCCCGCTGTCTCCGACCTCGTAGTTTACAATGCGAAAATGAAAGTGCGCAAGTCCAAAACAAATCACTGTAATGGAGCGTACGCATAGTTGATTCTGTAAATGAAAGCACACACAAACAAATTACATGTGACACATTGATTCATTAAAGCCAAATATGACACCTGACACCTCCTCAGCTCGATGTTATCAACAGCAATTATCGTATTGTTCTTAAATCTCTCGATCGACTTTCAAAGCCATACTGGCTCCTGTAAAAACATGAACCCGTTAAGCTGTTCTAGGTTGTGACTTTAACTGTGGAACTCTTTTATGCATGTTTTTGTGTACAAATCAGTAAACGGACTCGGAGTAAGTATTGATGCAGTTTGTTTTTTATTATGAAGCTTTATCGTAAATTCTTTTTTACCGATTTCATGCTAGTCTACTAACGAAAGATGCTCTTAACACGGAATGGCGAAATGTCGTACTTTTGCGTTTTATTTGTATCAAAGAATTAACAAGTGACAAAATGAATTTCGAACACTATGAAGTAGATGATGTTTTGATGTTGGATTAACGCTATTGAAACCAATATTTTACTTCGAGGTATCCAAGTTTTTCGACTTTTCAGGGTTCGAATTATCAGAGTTTTATTTACTAAGATAAAGAAGAGATTTGGCCGGGACCGGAGAAATACTTTGAGATAAACGGGGTCTTCGAGTTATACGAGTTCGAGATAACGAGGTTCGACTGTATGTATAAAAACGTCTAATATTAAAAATGTTGATATCCAATAAAACTGATGAAACCCTATATAAACGGGTGAATATTACAGTTTCAGTTTTATCTGATTAGTGATCACGGGACGTGATATAATTAGGAAATAATCAACATATCTGCGTGCATTATGGTGGAATATATAACGAGGGTGAGAAAATGTTATTAAAAATAATTAATGAAGGCCGCTTCGGCCCGAGTTAATTATTTTTCCAACATTTTCGAATCCCGAGTTATATATTCCACCATAATGCACGCACATTAGTTGATTATTTTTATTCTACCACATCAAATGTAACTAATTGTAAAGTTTTGCTGTCTTATAAGGCGACATGACCTAGATAATTCGATATGCAAATTAGACGCTGTTCTTTTGCGCGTGCAAGATTTATCACGCTATCGTGTTGCCTCGTTTTTACTTGATCAATGTCGTGCCAACATTTCTCAGTGCGTAGGGTTTGGATTACCGGATTGCGTTTACTTCTAAAACCATCATCATCGTACCGATATCAAGCAGAATTTCTTGGAAGTGCCAGTTATACAACATCATACGATAGGCCTGACATGAGTTTGCATATTTAGTTGGTTGCCATGATGTGACGGAAAGTCGCTGACCGGCTAATCATGATGCGACCTTCACCGACTTCACCGGACAGCTGTGTTTTGCAACCACTGTTCAGACCGATGCTACTTTTTGCAACATTATTCTTCACACATGGTATGTACACTGTAGGCGAATGCTCCACATCACTTTGATTTTTTGAAAGCAGACGACGTTTTGCAGACCAGAAACAACTGAACACATGTGACGTCAGATACGATGTTTATTTGAATCAATCAAACATTGGCACGCTATCGACATCGTTCGTCAAAACATGAAATCAACGCTTGACAGTACATACATACACTGCACACATCGTGAAATGTACGGCACTACCCAGTGAAGTAAAAAGAGAAGTAATTAATAATTTACCATTTTGTCTTCAGTCCTGTACATTTTAAATGTCAATAATTAATAAACCATATTCACTGCATGGACCCACATCCTTTAGGTCTATAGATCCGTGTAATCTTTTGAATGGCAGGCCTGTCAAATATTTTGATCCCGCCTGACAGTTATGCTATTTTTGTTAATTCATGGAAAATACGGGGAGTTTGTTGGAACAGCATGCGTGCGCACTATTTCACGTGCATTGGTTATTGGCACGCGCATGGTATATCGCTCAATAATGCACTCTTTTTAACCAATGAAAACCGTCGTTACATCACAGACGTGGTAGAATGTGAATTATTGACCTCGGAGAAAGATCAAATTTCTAATTCTGTAAGGTGTGTGTTTACAGGCTGTCGACTAGTGGTCACTAGGCTTGCTCACCTATGAACTATTGACCTCGGAGAAAGATCAAATTTCTAATGCTGTAAGGTTTATGTTTTCAGGCTGTCGACTGGTGGTCACTATGCGTGCTCACGTAGGAACTATTGACCTCGGAGAGAGCTCAGGGTTCTAATGCTGTAAGGTTTATGTTTACAGGCTTTCGACTGGTGGTCACTATGCGTGCTCACGTAGGAACTATTGACCTCGGAGAGAGATCAGGTTTCTAATGCCGTAAGGTTTATGTTTACAGGTTGTCGACTGGTGGTCACTAGGCGTGCTCACCTATGAACTATTGACTGGAGCATCACCTTTCACAGTGGACGGAGAGAAAAATACTCAGTCGGAAATCTCCAGGTATATAGGATACATTTGACATGAAATCCCTTTTATAAAAACACACAAATTACCCTGACCTTGTGGTGCTTATTCTGAGGCATCAGAGTATCATTAGCCATTTATGTACTAACTGACGCCTGAATGTAAGGAAGTGTTATAATTACTTTTTCATTTAAGGGTACAGAAATCTTAATTGTCAAAAAAAATCAAATGACTTTTAAAGAGTCACTGTTGTCATAAGCATCCTCCATATCAATTAATCTGGTCTGATTTGATGTGTTGTATTACCCTGTTCATACAAGGCCTGTATCAGTGCTATGTTGTATGACCCTGTTCATACAAGGCCTGTGTCAGTGCTATGTTGTATTACCCTGTTCATACAAGGCCTGTGTCAGTGCTATGTTGTATTACCCTGTTCATAGAAGGCCTGTATCAGTGCTGTGTTGTATTACCCTGTTCATACAAGGCCTGTGTCAGTGCTATGTTGTATTACCCTGTTCATACAAGGCCTGTGTCAGTGCTATGTTGTATTACCCTGTTCATAGAAGGCCTGTATCAGTGCTGTGTTGTATTACACTGTTCATACAAGGCCTGTGTCAGTGCTATGTTGTATTACCCTGTTCATAGAAGGCCTGTGTCAGTGCTGTGTTGTATTACCCTGTTCATACAAGGCCTGTGTCAGTGCTATGTTGTATTACCCTGTTCATACAAGGCCTGTGTCAGTGCAGCTGCTGTGTTGTATTACCCTGTTCAAACAAGGCCTGTGTCAGTGCTGTGTTGTATTACCCTGTTCATACAAGGCCTGTGTCAGTGCTGTGTTGTATTACCCTGTTCATACAAGGCCTGTGTCAGTGCTATGTTGTATTACCCTGTTCATACAAGGCCTGTGTCAGTGCAGCTGCTGTGTTGTATTACCCTGTTCATACAAGGCCTGTGTCAGTGCTGTGTTGTATTACCCTGTTCATACAAGGCCTGTGTCAGTGCTATGTTGTATTACCCTGTTCATACAAGGCCTGTGTCAGTGCAGCTGCTGTGTTGTATTACCCTGTTCATACAAGACCTGTGTCAATGCTGTGTTGTATTACCCTGTTCATAAAAGGCCTGTGTCAATGCTGTGTTGTATTACCCTGTTCATACAAGACCTGTGTCAATGCTGTGTTGTTTACCCTGTTCATACAACCCCTGTGTCAATGCTGTGGTGTATTGCCCTGTTCATACAAGGCCTGTGTCAATGCTATGTTGTATTACCCTGTTCATACAAGGCCTGTGTCAGTGCTATGTTGTGTTACCCTGTTCATACAAGACCTGTGTCAATGCTGTGTTGTTTACCCTGTTCATACAAGGCCTGTGTCAGTGCAGCTGCTGTGTTGTATAACCTTGTTCAGACAAGGCCTGTGTCAGTACTATGTTGTATTACCCTGTTCATACAAGGCCTGTGTCAGTGCTATGTTGTGTTACCCTGTTCATACAAGCCCTGTGTCAATGCTGTGTTGTTTACCCTGTGCATACAACCCCTGTGTCAATGCTGTGGTGTATCGCCCTGTTCATACAAGGCCTGTGTCAATGCTATGTTGTATTACCCTGTTCATAGAAGGCCTGTATCAGTGCTGTGTTGTATTACCCTGTTCATAGAAGGCCTGTGTCAGTGCTGTGTTGTATTACCCTGTTCCTAGAAGGCCTGTGTCAGTGCTATGTTGTATGACCCTTTATAGAAGGCCTGTATCAGTGCTGTGTTGTATTACACTGTTCATACAAGACCTGTGTCAATGCTGTGTTGTATTACCCTGCTCATACAAGGCCTGTGTCAATGCTGTGTTGTATTACCCTGTTCATAGAAGGCCTGTGTCAATGCTGTGTTGTATTACCCTGTTCATACATGTCCTGTTTCAGTGCAGCTGCTGTGTTGAATTACCCTGTTGAAACAAGGCCAGTGACAGAGCTATGTTGTATTACCCTGTTGATAGAAGGCCTGTGTCAGTGCTATGTTGTATTACCCTGTTCATAGAAGGCCTGTGTCAATGCTATGTTGTATTACCCTGTTCATAAAAGACCTGTGTCAATGCTGTGTTGTATTACCCTGTTCATACAAGGCCTGTATCAGTGCTGTGTTGTATTACCCTGTTCCTAGAAGGCCTGTGTCAGTGCTATGTTGTATGACCCTTTATAGAAGGCCTGTATCAGTGCTGTGTTGTATTACACTGTTCATACAAGACCTGTGTCAATGCTGTGTTGTATTACCCTGTTCATACAAAACCTGTGTCAATGCTGTGTTGTATTAACCTTATAGAAGGATATTGAAGGCCAACCCCCCAATGCCAAGTGAATTTTCAAGTGAAGTGCGGGACTTCATTCAGAAACTCTTAACAAAGGACCCAAACAAAAGACTTGGATCTGATGGAACAACTGGTATAAAGAAGCATAAATTTTTCAAGGTAAGAGATTAATCTCGGGTTTTTGAATTAACTTTGTATGAGATTATATAAACTTTGTTCGCAACAATTATGAAACAATGTGTATCATCTTTGTACAGGTGTAGGGCCTACAATGTTTAATTACCTGGCAATTATATTGCACATATATAGGGCCTGCAATGTTTAATTACCTGGCAATTATATTGCGCATATATAGGGCCCACAATGTTTAATTCTTTTGTACGTTGTGTAGAACCAGCAATGATTAATTACTTATATTGTTCAAACTCTACTGTACACATGTAGGGCATATAATGACTGACAAATCTCCTATACATATTTGAGCCTCGAGCAGTTGATAAGCTCCACTGTACTGTACATGTATTTGATAAGCTCCACTGTACTGTACATGTATTTGATAAGCTCCACTGTACTGTACATGTATTTGATAAGCTCCACTGTACTGTACATGTAGTTGATAAGCTCCACTGTACTGTACATGTATTTGATAAGCTCCACTGTACTGTACATGTATTTGATAAGCTCCACTGTACTGTACATGTATTTGATAAGCTCCACTGTACTGTACATGTATTTGATAAGCTCCACTGTACTGTACATGTATTTGATAAGCTCCACTGTACTGTACATGTATTTGATAAGCTCCACTGTACTGTACATGTAGTTGATAAGCTCCACTGTACTGTACATGTAGTTGATAAGCTCCACTGTACTGTACATGTATTTGATAAGCCCCACTGTACTGTACATGTATTTGATAAGCTCAACTGTACTGTACATGAATTTGATGAGCTCCACTGTACTGTACATGTATTTGATAAGCCCCACTGTACTGTACATGTATTTGATAAGCTCCACTGTACTGTACATGTATGCAGGGTGTCAATTGGGATAGACTAGCACAGAAGGAGGTACCAGCCCCATTTGTACCCAAGATTGACCACGAGTTGGATACTGGTAATTTTGCTGACGAGTTTATCAGAATGGATGCCATCGACTCCCCAGCAATTATTCCGATGGACTCCGAAAAAATATTTAAGGTTGGTGTTTTATACATTGAACAGTTTGCAAGAAGTTAGGATAACACATCTAAGCTCCCCACCCTAAAACATAGTAAGGGGAGGTTTACAGTTCATCTGTTTGTTTAAGTGTATATGTATAATGATTGGCTGTGCTCCAATGTATGTTGATATCTGATAAACTTGAGATATTTAAAATAACAACATGTGAAAATGTGGATGAGTAATTGAATATTTTATCTTTGATATGATTTTGCATTGTGATAATATTTGTCCACCTATGCTGTTCCTAGCGAGAATTGCCGTGTACATTTCAGGGTTACTCGTATATTGCACCGTCCATCATATTCAGTGAGAACATGGTCAGTTCTGAACTGTTAACGAGGTCTACTGAGAATCAGCCAGTCGACCATAAAATACAACTCGCTCGACATTTTAAAGTAAGGAACTTTTACTCTTTTTTTGTTTGCTCTTCGTTTAATTCCAGTTTTAGCCATGCGTAATTTTTCTGACACCACTAAGGTAGATACATTCTTCATGTGCTTGCGACTTCACAATCAAAACAAACTATTAACAACATTCTTTTTACAGAATAAATGATGAAGTCTCTCATTGATTTTCTGATGTGCCAAATAACTTTGGATTACCATGTACACTTCTTCAAAAACATGTCTTTGTGTTAACAGGGCTGTGAGGTAAGGCAAGTACAGCTTCTGAACCAATATAACTCTATACAGAGTGGCGCCACTGACTTTCCTTTATGTCTGTTTTGAATTGTAAACACTGTGTTCTTATACCTACATGTTAACATTTCTATAAAAATTGCAGATCATCTTCATCACTTGTTTCATTAAGTTTTGATTACTCTTTGTACTGGACTAGTGAAATCCATCAGGAATCAATCCAGGGAAGGCCACCAAACTCTGGAACTAACGGAACACGGACAATGGATCTCATTTGCTTTGTATCATAACACAGGACAAGTACATCATACACAATCATTTTTCTTAATTATATTGAAAAGAATTTTTCTCTTTCCAGAATTCAACATTTTTTCAGCATTATGACATAGATCTAAAGAAACAGCCTCTAGGGGACGGAAGTTTCTCCATTTGCAGGTTAGTTCAGACTTGACAAATATTGATTTCTAAGATTCTAGTTTTTTTCACAAATTCTTATTTTTTTCATTGAATTTCAGAGGTTAGACCTGTACTGAATGAGTATTCATAAAGTTGACAGCACATGTTTGGATGTGCCTAATGCATATTCAAATATGTGCTATCAACCTCATGAATACTCATTGAGCATTCATGCGGTTGATATCACATATTTGAATATATACATGAATATTCATGAGATTGACAACCATGTTTAGATTTATTAGCGAAAGCAGATCTAGATTGTTTCATGGCAGCTTTGACCACCCCCACAATTCTGCCGCCTCCCCTTGTTGTTTAAAAAATGTTGCATTTTTGAAGAAAAAATGTTTAAAAAAAATAGAAACCCACATCCAGAAGAGAGAGAAAATAAAGAAACCCCTCTGTATAAATAATTCTATCTGCCATTGATGAATTCATTTTTATGCTCATCACAGAATGCAGAGCTAGAAATGTCACATGCTGTAACCTAGATTGGTTTCTACTTGCAGGGAGTGTTATCACAAGAAACTCGGGACAAAGTATGCCGTTAAGATTGTATCCAAGAGGGTGGACTGTTCAAGAGAGGTGCGGTTACTGAAGCTGTGCCAAGGACACCCTAACATTGTAGACTTTATAGAGGTGCACCAGGACGAGGTGAGTTCTAGGATCAATACTCATATCAACTTTTAGAGTATTAGGGCCTTGCATTGAAGATGAAAGTGCACTATAGTATTCACTATATCTGTCTGTCTGAGGTCCACATTTTGGTTTCAGGAGATAATCTCAAAATCATTTTGGTTTCAGGAGATAATCTCAAAATCCAAAAGACTTAAGTTTTCTGAAATTTGAAATGTGATACACTGTGATATATGGATGTGTAATAAGGGCTTAAAAAGTTTACAAGGTAAAGGTCACTGTTACTAAAAATAGACCATGGGGTTACCCTGTAATATGTAGAAATGCAATAGGGGTGTAAAAGGTTCCTAAAGTTAGGGTCAAGGTCATTTACTAGAAATAGACCATGGTGGGTATGGTCTTTATCTGAAGGTCATTTACTAGAAATAGACCATGGGGGGTATGGTCTTTATCTGTAGGTCATTTACTAGAAATAGACCATGGTGGGTATGGGCTTTATGTCAAGGTCATTTACTAGAAGTAGACCATGGTGGGTATGGTCTTTATCTCAGGGCATTTACTAGAAATAGACCATGGTGGGGATGGTCTTTATGTCAAGGTCATTTACTAGAAATAGACCATGGTGGGTATGGTCTTTATGTCGTTATCCAAAAGTCTTACCTTTTTGATATTTGGCATGGTGATACAGTCATATGTAGATGTGTACAGAGGGTTTTATAAAAAATTAAGGTCAATGTCCCTCCCTGTTACTAAAAATAGGCCATAGATGTGTACAGTCAGGCACATGACAGGTCCCTAGCTGACCTGTCTGAATAGGAGTTTTATACATGTATGCCATTTGTCTTTGTGTTTTAGGGGTTTTACCTATTTAATAAGTACATGTATAAGCTAATATTGAAGGGATGATATTGGTATCTGAAAATAGTTGTGAGACAAATACAATGCACTATCAGGAGTCATGTCCCACTATATAAAGACTATTGTCCCTTAGTTGACTTTCTATATCAAACTTTGTGTTGGAGACATTGAACTATCAGGAGTCATGTCCCACTATATAAAGACTATTATTGTCCCTTAGTTCACTTTCTATATCGAACTTTGTGTTGGAGACATTGAACTATCAGGAGTCATGTCCCACTATATAAAGACTATTATTGTCCCTTAGTTCACTTTCTATATCAAACTTTGTGTTGGAGACATTGAACTATCAGGAGTCATGTCCCACTATATAAAGACTATTGTCCCTTAGTTCACTTTCTATATCAAACTTTGTGTTGGAGACATTGAACTATCAGGAGTCATGTCCCACTATATAAAGACTATTGTCCCTTAGTTCACTTTCTATATCAAACTTTGTGTTGGAGACATTGAACTATCAGGAGTCATGTCCCACTATATAAAGACTATTGTCCCTTAGTTCACTTTCTATATCAAACTTTGTGTTGGAGACATTGAACTATCAGGAGTCATGTCCCACTATATAAAGACTATTGTCCCTTAGTTCACTTTCTATATCAAACTTTGTGTTGGAGACATTGAACTATCAGGAGTCATGTCCCACTATATAAAGACTATTGTCCCTTAGTTCACTTTCTATATCAAACTTTGTGTTGGAGACATTGAACTATCAGGAGTCATGTCCCACTATATAAAGACTATTGTCCCTTAGTTCACTTTCTATATCAAACTTTGTGTTGGAGACATTGAACTATCAGGAGTCATGTCCCACTATATAAAGACTATTGTCCCTTAGTTCACTTTCTATATCAAACTTTGTGTTGGAGACATTGAACTATCAGGAGTCATGTCCCACTATATAAAGACTATTGTCCCTTAGTTCACTTTCTATATCAAACTTTGTGTTGGAGACATTGAACTATCAGGAGTCATGTCCCACTATATAAAGACTATTGTCCCTTAGTTCACTTTCTATATCAAACTTTGTGTTGGAGACATTGAACTATCAGGAGTCATGTCCCACTATATAAAGACTATTGTCCCTTAGTTCACTTTCTATATCAAACTTTGTGTTGGAGACATTGAACTATCAGGAGTCATGTCCCACTATATAAAGACTATTGTCCCTTAGTTCACTTTCTATATCAAACTTTGTGTTGGAGACATTGAACTATCAGGAGTCATGTCCCACTATATAAAGACTATTGTCCCTTAGTTCACTTTCTATATCAAACTTTGTGTTGGAGACATTGAACTATCAGGAGTCATGTCCCACTATATAAAGACTATTGTCCCTTAGTTCACTTTCTATATCAAACTTTGTGTTGGAGACATTGAACTATCAGGAGTCATGTCCCACTATATAAAGACTATTGTCCCTTAGTTCACTTTCTATATCAAACTTTGTGTTGGAGACATTGAACTATCAGGAGTCATGTCCCACTATATAAAGACTGTTGTCCCTTAGTTCACTTTCTATATCAAACTTTGTGTTGGAGACATTGAACTATCAGGAGTCATGTCCCACTATATAAAGACTATTATTGTCACTTAGTTCACTTTCTATATCGAACTTTGTGTTGGAGACATTGAACTATCAGGAGTCGTGTCCCACTATATAAAGACTGTTGTCCCTTAGTTCACTTTCTATATCAAACTTTGTGTTGGAGACATTGAACTATCAGGAGTCATGTCCCACTATATAAAGACTATTGTCCCTTAGTTCATTTTCTGTATCAAACTTTGTGTTGGAGACATTGAACTATCAGGAGTCATGTCCCACTATATAAAGACTATT